>NW_008581889.1:0-25917 GCF_000691845.1 Merops nubicus
TCTATGATTCTATGATTCTAAGTTCAGTGCTTCTCTGAGGCATTCTGCGTGTGGTAGAACTGCCATAGAGGAAAGACACAGATTTGAGCTTAAAAAAGCAAAACATGATTAGAATTTACCTGAGAAGTGTGTAGAAATATAATACAAATATCACTCCAGTTGGTTCCTGTAAGTGTGCAGCATCAACTCTGTTCAGTCATCTGGTATATACCTTAATACAAATGTCTTGTTTTAATATAAAATAAATTAATATACTCAGAATGGAAATACCATAACATAGACATAAAACAGGAATACTAGCCCTACCATGAATGCTCTCATTCTGCTTTAGTGTTGTTTTGTTTGTGGTTTTTTTTTTTTTTTTTTCCCCTAGAACTTTGTGTTTTGCTACAATCTATGAAATTACCCACTTTGCCAGCATTTAAACTCTAGAAATCTTGCTTAACTCTAGCAGGCATCTGTTTAATTATGTCTTTGGTAAAGGAAAGAATAAGAATCAGCTTATTTTACGTAGGGTAACTATTTGTAGGATTATTTCTGTTACAGAACTACAATCGCTGAGCAACACATGATGGAAGTGGAGTGGATTTGGTGTGGAAACATCTTTAAATACGCAGCTGATCCATATGAGCATTGATTCTTTTAGCTGATACTTCCAAGTCTTTCTTCCTATCCTTCTCAGGCAGGCAAATAGCAGTAGACCTGCAAGCAGAAATCCATATGGAGGAATGTAGCGAGGTCAAAACGCTTCAATCGCTTCTCTGAAATGCTCATTTTGTGTTGACAATCCTGCTGCCGGAACAATTTGTAAGTTCGGGTTGAGGCAAAAGCATGCCATTTATTTTGTCAAAGGTGAGCTAATGCAACACTCTGGAAAGAGAGGGTAACCTGGAGGAGAGGTCTAATTATAACTGCGGCTCATTTCAGTAGCAGTGGCGGGAACTGTCACTTTTAGCAGAATGAGTTATATTTTTGTTTCATGCCTACAGGATCTAGGAACATGTTTACTTCCTGTAGCAAATTAAATCACATCTCTTTCATAATGTGGAACCACCAAGGAGAGTTCTACTAGCCTTTGTGTCCTGTCCAGGGACTCCAGGTAGTCTCTTTCCCATCAGGGTCTCTAATCAGCTTTAAAGCCTTTCTATTCCTTCTTTTGGAAACATGACAAAGTCTTGGGTGACTACTTAAAATTCAGACAGTTACAATTAAAATCTCAGAGCATTTGGAGTAAAAGAAATTGTTATATTCATCTCAGTGCTTTGTGTGACAAAACAAAATTGAATATCATATTGTTTTAAACTAAAGTAAATTATAAAATGGGGGGGGAATGAAATAAATTCTAGTGTAAATATTTCTATTTCCAAGGAGGGTCTTTTATTTCACCTCCTGTCTCCATTAATTGAATGCTGTTTTCTTCTAATTGAAACCCCTTTTTTTTTCTTCCATATAATTTGTAACAATAAATTTGAATTCTTAGAACAAGTCAGAAGGGAGGAGTTTAGGTAGTAAATATTTGTGAAGTGTATGGGGTTTCTTTTGCCTTGCTACTTAAAATGTGTGCTGTTTCAAATTAAAATAAAATGTAGGCTCTGCATTGGGAACAGCTATTTAAAGAAATCTCGTTTCTTTCTTTGATACTGAGGGTGTAGAAGTAGGTGAAGACTGACCAAGAATAATTAGTTATGAATATTTTATCCATGAAGGAGTTTTTTTTGTGTAAAAATAAGACAGAGGCAGAAATGGATGAAAATAGCATTGTGGCATTAAGAAAAATGGGAAAAATATCCATTTCTTCCAATTTTTAGTGTGGAAAGAGGAAGTGAAGGTGATGCTGTAGATTAGTAAAATATGTCCTTTAACATCTGTGCAGAGTCTGCACATGTTTTAGGTTCTGCATTTTCCCATTCTATAAATAACTTTTTTTTTTTTTTTTTTTTTTTTTTCCTGTTGGCCACAGCCCACAATAAAGATAAATATAGAAAAGCATCCAATGGAGTGGAATGATGTTTAATTCTCTGGGTATAACTTCATCTCTTTTTTGAGATGACTTTTTCTTCCTTTTCCTACTGGTCCACTGGATGGCTCTCTGATCACTTACATGCTGTACTCAGGCATTTTTCTGTAGTGTGATCATTTGCTTAATGTCACACCAGTACCTTTGCTTCTCAACTTTGAAGGCAAGTACTACCATTTTCAGAAGCAGAAACAATTTATCAGACAGAATTTCTACACCAAAAGCAATGACATGAAGGACATAACCAGGATGGCTTTGAAGGGTCAATACTCAGTCCTGGGCAGATGTTGTTTGATACCATCTTGAAATTTCTCTGAGGAGCAACACAAAGAGGTGAGAAGAGAGTTTAGCAGGTTCATAGGGTGCAGATTTGTTGAGAACATATCTAATTTCTATATACACCTGGGCTTATGGATGAGAATGATTTTGCTTGTCTTTTCAAGTAGGTTTTTCTGCTAGGATCTGAGCATCTCATATCCCAGTGAACACAAACTTTATGTAATTTGGTGCTCAAGGTAAAACTATCCTACGCTGTTTGAGGGGATGCTTTACTGGTGTTGGTGTTAATTTGCTTGGCCTCATGCCCTACATATGTGTATATATGCATATGTACAATGGATATACTTGATGACAGATGCATTGCAGCGTCCACAGTATGATGATCCACATTTTTGACAGGAAATATTAATACCAGAGAAACACCTTCCCAGGCAGGTTTGGGCCTGGCTTGGACAGACATGGCTCTGGGTTTCCATGTCCTTGTTTTCTGTGTTCTTCAGGTTTTCTCTTAGAAGAGAAATGGCAAAACAAAGAGATGCAGACCAATCTGCACTGTGCAAAATGCATGTTGTTATCTTAAAAAGATATCTAGAGGGGAAGTAAATCCAAAAGGCCAATGATGCTGCAGTCGATTAAAACTGAAGAAAGTGAGTGCTTTTTATAGCTGTCTTTTCCTATAAATCACTGACTTCCTCTCCTTGGGAGATTGCCAGTGTAAAATCCAAGAATTTCTTGGCATTACTAAAATCAGAGGAGACCTACTTTATATTCCCAGAACTGTGCAGAGCAGAGCTGGGAAATGTTTCATTTCTGCACCAAAGCAGAATAAGCTTCTTAAGAAATTATCATGTACATTCACAAATTAGTATAGCACTATGTAGTGGCACTACTATAAATTGTATCACAGGGAACTACTGCTTTAGTGCAGTGTCTTTAAAAAAGACTCAGTGCATGACATCCTTCATTTCTATCTGTTTTTGCTTCTCTGAGTAACTTGAGCTGTGTCTGCACTGTTAGCAAGGTCAGAGAGCACAAGAAGGGTACCCCAGTCATCTGCATTACTTAACTGTAAGGTCAGATTTTTGGCTTTGTTTTGGATCATTCCTTCTGTTCCTTGCTAGAACAAAGATCAGGAACAGTCCAGGGGAAACGGTGCTCCAGGGACCTCTCCTACATCTGTGTAGCTAGAATGATCTCAGGTTTCTTTTCTTCCAACAGGGGCTTTGTGCCTCAAGCACTATCCCATCAGTGGGCTGATGTGAGGGAGTTTTTGTGAACTGCACCTTCCTCTGCTTTTAGTTCTACTCCAAATATTTTCCTGTATAAAACCTTTTACCTGTGAGATTGAGGAGGAGCAAATTTGGTGAGTTCATCTACTGTGAAAGTGAAGGAAGCTGTGTACTACTGCAACCATGCAGCTGCCATGCAGTAGATAGATTATTTAATAATTTAATGCAGTCAAGTAGTCTATTTATAACTTTTTGAGAAACGTTCAGTAGTTTTCCCCAGTTGCTAAACAGCCTGAAAATAGTTCCGAGGTCTTAAATGATAGAACCTCTTCTAATTAGTGAGATGACATTCTCTCCTTGTCTCAGCAAAACTCTCTTCAGGATCCTGTTAGGTTCTTAGCACCACATGGTGCTGCAAAAAAAGATTTCCCAGAAATCAGCAATGTTTTGAAAGCTATTTTTAAAACAACAATAAAAGCAAGCCCAAGCAGGAATTTATGCTAAACCTGTACATGAATAACACTTCTGACTCCATGGAGTTATTCTAATACTTTGTACCAATCTTTTCCTTACTTGAATTAAAGGGATTTAGTTCAGATTCTTAAATAGCATTACTGATTGTTTAGTAGCCATTGGAGCAAAGTTATTGATATTTGACTGGCCAAATAATTTGTCATAATTCTACTTATTCCTTATTTTTTTCTTTTTCTGGACAGTTAGAAGTATTGGTTGATGGGGTGGGGTGTGCATTGACTAAGCATGCTGAAAAAGAAGGTCCATTGCTCTGTCTCTCCAGTGCAGTCCCTCTCATAGCTTTATGCTTGGAGCATCAGTTTGCTGCTTAGGAAGACATCCTACTCTTGTACTGTAAAGTACCTGTCTGTCTACTGAATATTCTCCAGAAAACACATGCAAAGCAGGCCATATGTTGCACTTGTTCTCACATAAAGTTAGGTTAGTATTAGCTGCAAAAGTTTTTTTTTGTCTCAGGAAATACCTGTAGCTTGGTTACTTCCTTCAAGACAAAATCCTGCTCTGTTTCTCAGGTTTGACAAAAAGTCTGGATGAACTATTTCTTTCCCTTCTTTTTCGTGATATGTTTGTAGTGTGTCTGTCTGTTACAAAAACTTTAAATGCTGACTGAAAGGTGTTCTGTAGCTCTACACTAAGCTCAGAAGCAGAGTTGGTGATCCAAAAGTACATACCTGTTTTCTCTGTAAATTCTTTAATTTTTAATGCATGCAGTTATGGAAGAAATAAACTTCTCTAGTTCCAGAAAAAAATGATTATCACAAAAGTGGTAGATGTCCTCTGTGAGTGTTTCATCTGAGCTAAGATTCATGAAGGAGGTGAACAGTAAGAAGGGTATGCCATAATGACAAAAGTAGTGAAGTATTTTCTTACCTGGGACTAAAGACATGATTGTAACAAAATCAGAAGTACAACATTTATAATTGCCTTCTGTAGTTTCATTTATCTTGCTTCATTTGCATTTTAAGAATTTAATATCTAAGTATTTATTTTGAGCTGATACCTTAAAATACTCTGGCAGTGGTAATCTAAACTGGAAGAATTTTTCAGTTAACTAATATATTGCTAATAACTTTTTAGACTGCAAAGCAAAACCAATAATAAGATTATCATAGATGGATTTGAAAATATGAAAAAGTAAAACTATAGAAAACCATTAATATGAAAGAAATGAGGACAATATTTTGCCTATGTACCATAACTGACAATTAGAGCAGATACAATTCTTCTTGCTAGCTAAGAAATTTTTTAAGGCATGTGTAGGTAGACAGAAGTAATGAGCTGCTTTTACTGGTTCATTTTAAACATGAATGCATACAGCTATACCTACATTTTGTTATACAGGTATATGTCTGTACTTATGCAGACACATATCCCTTAAATGTATGTATAGAAAATACACATATAAATCTGACAATTACGTGTGTGTTGTTTTCCTCTTTCTTTATGAGATGGTAATCATTCTATTTCTGTTTATATCCATTATGACAGTGTTTATAAAGGGAGCAATCTGATTTTACCCTAGAGACATTTTTCAGTTTGGTATATTACTGTTTTAAATGTGTTTCTCCCACAAAATCTAGGTCTTTGTTTCTGTCTTCTACCAGGAGAAATTAAAGTATATTTTTGCATGTATACGCTTTGCTCCTTTCACTCTATATGAACTCAACTGGTGAAGGTAACAACAAAAATGCAAAATGGAAGGAATGAAAAATTTTGAAATTTTTTATCCTAAGAGAACATTAAAAATGGAAAAAGTTAATTTGGTTAAGCTAGTTATACTGGATCTATTTCTTATGATGAGTTGTTTATAAAATACTATAGCAGTCTTAAAAGACTTTTAAAACTTCATTAGAGAAGATCTAAATGCTTTATTTGCTTTAAATTAGCTCTAGGTATTTAAATTTTATTTATGTTAAGGTGGGGTAGGGAAGGAGAAAGAATGATGGACCCAAAGTCATTCCAGATTTTTAGGAAGAATATTTCTTGAAACAGTCAGCTATTTCCTCATGGTTCTGAGGGGTACACAAGTGAGGAAGCGAATTCTAAAGAGATGGTGGTCAGAGATTTCTGTATCAAACAAAGGAAGTAATGGTATTAAAGCTTTAACTTCAAAAAGCTTTTCATGGTGGCAAATTGGTCGCTGTAGTGGAGGCAAAAGGGACAAGCAGGAGATGCAGGAGAGAGAAGGGGAAATTGGTAGTCTCAGCTAAACTCAGAGGCAGCAGGGTTTCTGTGGCCAAGTCATAACACAGAAGTGTTCTTTGTAACACCTAGGAGAGATTTCTAACTTTGCCATCAAGAAGTTAAGGTTCAACTCTTGGTTTTCATTTGAGGCTTATGTAATGTTTATAAGACAGCTTTGGTGTCTTCATTTTCCCGAAGCAAGATGGAATAGAAGATGATGAGGTCTCGAGCTTACTCCTATAACCTCAGTACCCATAATGAGTCTCCGTGCAGCTTTGTAAAGCAGGTTTGCTGAGTGCATTGGCACTCATTGCTATGCCAGTGTAAAATAAAGATCAGATGACCAGACTTTGGGCTTTATCTCTTTTTCTTTTCAGTTTTAGACATCAGGATAAACTCAACTCCCTTTTTAGGGCTATTCTTACGCCTGATCTCTACCATTGCTTCCTGTTTCTTGCCTTTTTCCCTCCCCATGGAAAATATGATGATGCAATAGTGCCTAACTTGAGACACTTTACACTAAAATTTCATAGTGTTCAAGAGGTTGGACACAGATTTGTGGTGCTTTTTGAGTGCCATTCAGGTGAGCAGTGTGGAATACTTAAGAACAATCTTTTAGCCAGGAATGGAATTGAGGATCCAGTAGAACTCTATCTTCTAAAGGAATACAAAAAGTACATGGGGGAAAAAGCGTGATGGTGTTTATAAGGTAAGGAAATCTCAGATCTTTGTCCACCCTATGAACACAATGTCTGTGCCTTGCAGCCTTTACCTATAGCATTACCATAGTAGCTTCATGCAGATGATTAATTTAAAATACATAGAAATTTGTAAAACATGTATTTTCATTCAAATTCAGTATGAACAGTCAGCACAAACAAATCACTGGAATTCAGAGTCTTGTACTGATGGTGAAGCAACAGCAAAAGAAAATGTGGTCCATGGGCAAGACAGCAGCAACTGTTAATTAATTTGGGAAACAAAGGAGGGAAAAAAAAAATCTCTCAGGCAGATTGGGCTTGAGCTAAAATAGTACAGTGAGATTAAAATCAGTAATTGCCAGGGGTGTTAATTAGAACTGGGACCACACGTGCAAAATGTGTCTCAGAGAATGTACTAAAGAAGTCATGTCTGAGTTAGGTTACAGAGAAAAATGATTTATTTCGCTTTAGCCTGTCTTCCTGTATTAAATAATTTTTTCCTTTACACAGTGTGTAGTCATTCAGGGAACAAAGCTTATTAGAACACAAATGATAGCCAGTACATTTGCCTGCATCCTCTCAGATTTTGAACTCCTGTATGTCAGCTCCAAAGCTGTGAACAGCCACACTATTAAGGATCTTGGAGCCCTAAGGCAGTGATGGAAATTCCTTAATTTTCTTCAGGTAGTGTTTAAAGTTTCTGATAAATCAAATGGCATTATAAAGACTTCTGGCAGGTTTATCTCAGTTTTATTAATCCTTTGGTGGTTCATAAATATTTAAAGTTGATTATTTAAAAGGAGAAAGAAGATAAAGAAGGATATTTACCTGTGTGCTAATTTAAATAAAAATATTAATGTATTTCTACATAGAATTGTCCTTTCTTTAAAATCTTAGCTATTAAGTGAGAACTTCCAAAAATACATTTATTCTCCTGAAAACTGGGAGGAAGACACAGATAGAAAACTGAAAATCTTTCATGTATTGTCAGTTCTATGTAGAAGTTCTTATATTCTCCAGTCATGTGGATTTCATTGCTAATAAGTGATTGTACAGAAAGTTAATTTATGGTAATCTTCCATGCAGAGCAGTAGTGGATTACAGAACTGTTGCTAGTTGCCATCTAAGTTTCACTCAAAGAGTTTTTGACTTTAGGATTTTTTGTAGTTCTTACAAGAAATCTCCTGCTAGCATCATCATACCATTGATGTGCCTTGCTTTGGGATGATCAAGTCCGTGGGCTCTGACTGCATGATGATGCAGACCTTGTCTTTTCTGGAATTGATGGGTCTTGGAAGGGCTCTTGGGCTAAGCAAGGGTTAGTTGCAAGGTCAGCTTTACTGCTCTGATTGCAGAAGCATTAAGGAAGTAAACTTCCACTGAATGTCAAATATTTTTAGAAGTATATTTTTTTTTTTCTCTCTGCTCTTCTTGGGTAAGCGCACATTACATGAAAAAGTTTAATATTTTTAACAATTATTGATGTATAGGAAAGTAAGAATAAGTCAGTGCAACTTGCATATAGTAAGAGTTGGGCTGAGGGATGATAAACTTCATAAAACATCCTGGCTTGAGGACCAGGAGGAGAGGAGCCTGTTCTTATGTTTTCAGTAGCAGTTCTAGCCAGCCTCTTCATCTGCAAACAGCTGCCGCCCCGTGGAATTCCTCTGGGTGCTTGACAGCTTCTGCTGGACATGTGTAGCCCTACCAGGAGAGACTGGAATAACTAGTTTGGAGCTCACCAGTGCTTTTTATTCTTTGTTTAGCTGAATGGCTTCTTCATCACAAAGGTTAAAGCCTCTACTTATTTTTTTTCATGCAAATAGATTAAATGGCTTCCACATTTTTCAGTTAAACCAATCCAATAGATGGCTAATGTACCAATCTCAATGGGGTGCATGAACCTTTGTAAATAGATTTAATGGAGCTTCCTAGTTGTGTTAGGAGCTTAGTCACCCTATTCAAAGTTTGTTCATCTCGTGTTGAAGATGTGAAGCAACAAGTTTCTACTAACCTCAAAAAAAGATTCCTAATAAGCACCAACATTAAATCAAGTTCTTATTCTTCCTGTTGGCAGTGTGCAGTCAGGCATAAGGCAGAACCATATGTGCTTCCCTTAAGTGCTGATTTGCTGAAGTGTTGTTAGCCAGATTTACATGTTCTTCTTTAACTGTTAATAACTGTGTTCTGGGACACTGAGTTATGGTCCAGAAAATTGCCACGTTTTTTTCCAATATTTGAAAATGTGATTTGGTGCTGGAATGGAAAAAAAAGTATTTTGTTCAGGTGTATTTTGCTTCTATTCATGCTAACACATGCAAAACTAGATGAGTATAATACACAAATTTAATTACATTACAGGAAAATGGGAAACTGGATGTGTATTTTAAGTACAACAGAAATTAGAGGTCATGCAGAATAAAAGTACCAAATCATTCTCCTTTCTGGTAGCTTTGATAGGATCCCAACCAGACCTTGCAACACTGCCCCTTCTGAGGTCTACAGTCCTCTGAGCACAAGCAGTATTCCAAATGCACATGACCTCTGGTGAGACTCCAAGTCTGCATTCAGGTCTCAAATCTTTAGGAGTATCTCTGTAACCTAGCTCTACATGTACTTAATAGTATGCTGAAAGTATTTCTAGTCTTATCTTTTTTTGTTGTTGTTGATCCACTATATGCTTTGAATTATCTAAAAATTACTCTTGATTTCTCTGAAAAAGCATGGGATTCTGGCCTAGCTGTGAGACAGAAAACATGCTAATTTAAGTGTGCTTCATGGGAAAGGTTCAGATGTTTACTGACTTATGAGACTCTTGTGCTGTTTTTTTTGGAGGTGGAGATCTGCTGAGCTGGCCTGCCAAATGGCTGAAGAAGAGAATCCTGTGAAGATACGATGGTCTTGTTTTCAACTAAACCAACAAAGCAAACAGCTCTTGCATAAATCTTGAAGGCCAGAGTGTCCGAGCAAGGAGTGTCCTTTGCCTAATTAACATCAAAATTAATATTAAAATTCACATCCCTAAGTATGCCAGTTAGCCTAATGGAATACGTGCTAGTCATGTATGATTGTTACTGAACTCTTCATCCAAATCATGATAAACATCACCCTGGAGGTAGGGATAGATGGAATTAAGATATAAAGGGAATACATCTGTTGTGGGGGAGGAGACTGACAGTCTAGCAGGAAAAAAAAAGTCTGTACTTCTCTACCCAAGACAGGGATGCCTTCTTGGTAGGAGCTGTGCATCAGTCACTGGGATACCTTTCCCAACATTACTCACGTGCATTAGTGCTAGTGCACAGACTTGTGTCTCCGACTGCATCAGCTGTACACAGGAATTACTAAGTCAAGCTCAACTACCCTTTTGCAGTTAGGGCATTCATCAACAGCAATTCCAAACCTATTATAGCTGTTGCTTTGATAAGTTTAGTAGTTTTAACTTTCACACTGTTTCAGCACAAGTTCTTATCTGGGCCTCTGAGGCAGACACGCACGTCTTGGTGAGGGCCTCTGAGACAGGATTCTCAGATGTGCTTCTGACTTTGCAAAACTGCTCAGTGTGAGCCCTTGGGCTCTGGCAGGCAAACACCTTGCTTGCACCTGTAATGCAACAAAGAATAATATGCAGAAGAAGCAGTTTTGGCCTTCAGGATACTGCTCCAGGAACAGGGCAGCTTTCTCTTTAGCTTTACCAAACTCAGCCTGTGAGAAGTCGTCATAGCCTGGTAAATAGCCAGCCAGGCATACCGATGTAAATGACTAAATATTGAGAAGACTAGATAAGAAAAGAAATCAATTTTCTAATGTTTTAAGAATCCTGCTGTGTAGGATGAAATATTTTCAAACCTCAAGAAAAAAGCAAGCCCAGGACAGAAGCTGGAAGAAGGGATCAAATGCAAGGGAGATGGAGCAGCACTCCAAATCAGGCTTTACTTCTCCAGTCTTGTTTTCTTTTTAAAAACAGGTAAGAAATGGAGTACAGAACCAAGAAGTCCTTCCCAAAATTGAAGTACAATCTGTTCTGCACATCTGTGAATGCAGATGGTCACTGTTCTTAATAATTAAGCCTAAAAACTAACACACTTGCTTTGACTGAGGTAAAAATTGTCTACGTAGCTTGTGTTATTCATCTGTCCTGGCTAGATATTTAGCAAAACTGCAAATGATGACTATTTTCACAAAAAGAATCTACATACATTTAGTACAGTAAAAAATAATTTACTTTATATAGTATAGCAAAAAGGGTGATAAATCTGAAATCGGTTTGTTTGTTGTTAGTACTAAATGGCACCTTCCCCCCACATTCTATTGCAAAGATTTTAATTAACTTCTTATGTTTATTGTTTTTTTGGTGTATTTTTGTACCCTGCTTTTCATCCTTAAAATAACAAGGGTGAAATACCTCTGAGATGGGGAAAACAAGAGGATACCATATTACTTGTGACTGCAGTTCTGTGAGAGAAACAAGCATGGGAAGAACAGTATTTGATAACTTGTAATAAAATGGACAGAAATATAATTAAGAGAAGCCTAGGAGGAGGAAACAGTCTTGGGCTAAATGATAAGTGAAAGACTATATTAATACCTAGATATTATTTATCACTTAAGTCATGTGTCTTATTTATTGATCTAGATGCTTTGCCAAAGTATGAAAGTTAGAGAATTGTAGTAATTTATTTGTGTGTGTGTGTGTTGGGAAGGAAGATGAGCTCAGCCTCTCTAGTATCACCAGTAAATTGCAATATCGTGTTTTTTTTCTGTGTTTACAGACTTCTGTATCATGTGATTTGCCTCTTCCTTCAGTGTTAAGAAATGCAATAATCAATAGTAGAATAAATTTGTCTTTCTTGTTCCTTACCAAGTGGGGGGAAGAATCCCAAAATGAATTATTATGATGATCATAGCATTAAGTCATCAATATTTCAGACAGCTTTCTCTTTGGTGGCAATGTAGCACTTCTTTAGAATATGTTTACAGAAAATTCAGGAAAAACATGGGCTTGGATTGAAAGTTCTTTAGCAGTGTCATCCTAATACAGATGCTTGCTCCCTTTTTTGCAGTGGTTGTAGTTAGTTTTTGTTGTATGCCGTTTCTTTTTTATTGCCATGAATTGAAAATAGCACCAGTGAATTCAAGAAGGGCTATGCTGGTGTAAAGCTGATGCAACTAAATGGAAATCAGGATCTGTCAGTGCTACAGGAAGCTCTTCTCTCTTCAAATAATCCATTTTCTTACACCCTGTGATTTTCACTACTTATTGGCATTTTCCTGTCTCTTTTTCAATGTCTGAGTGTAGTTTTTATTATAACTCAGATGCATGCATGTTCACTGCAGTGGTATCTCTATAAGAAGCTAGATTTTGACTTGTCAGGCAATGTGTGATTAAACCTATGGATAAATACTTATTTTGGCCTGAATGATTTCAGCAAATCTATCACTTAACCTGCTTCCTTTTAAATTCTTAGACATTTTAGAGCCCTGCAAAGATATTGCTCTGTCAATAATGCGAATGCTGCTCTTTATATAGATAGGGAGTGAAATACACCTTCATTGTCCATATAACTAGATTGACCTTTATTTACCTTTGAAAAGAAATCATGTGCTCTATAAAATGCTAGTATAATTATATTTCTGTGAATAGAGTCCAAAATTCCTCTAAAACAATATTGTGCCAGTGCAAGTTTTCAGTATTTTAATTTGAATTGCTAAAATTGATATTTAAAATGGGACTTTGTTGTGATTCTACTGTAGTGCTGGGGGGAGGGGCAAGCAAAAAAAAAATCACCATTGGAAATTAAACATTTATATAGGAAATACAGCTACTATTGAGAGTGTAACTGAAGGATTTTTTTTTGAAGAAAAAAGATTATATTTCAAATGCTGATAGGGAGGCAGGCAGTTGGGCATATGTATGGGTATATATGTCTAAAATGGAACTGTTGCTTGTGAACTGCAACAAGTCCGAAGTTGTAAACTTCAAGACATGGACTAAACAAAAGTTGCATGTCCTGAATTCTGACATGAAACAGCATCACCAAACAAGAGGCTGATTGTAGAGGTGAATGAAGATCCTGGCTGGAGGAAAGATTCTGGGGTAAAGAAGGTCCTGGAGGTGAGAGGGATGAATGGAGGGAGATGTTGGAGTAACACCCAGGGCTGGGAGCTGGGAGACACTGCACAACATAAAGTGGTATGACTTTCTGCCCAGCCTTCCTGGACCTCCCTCCTGAAGGGACCTTGAGACCAAGTGAATCTTAATGCTGAAGTGGTGATGCAGTGAGCAGATATCAATGTGTGAAATAAGTAGGGTAAAAGCTTTAGTTTCTTAATTAAAGCCCAGTCCCTAGATACATTACAGATTGCTGTTTGTTACACCTATGCCAGTTAAGTCTCTATGCCTTATAGTCATTTGCTTTGGCAGGCTTAAATTGATTGAAGCTCTGTTTCTATTTGAAATAAGTATGGTGGTTTGTTTTTTTTTTTTCTATTTCAGAAAAACGGAAGCTACTGATTGTATTAAGAGATCTTGCTGTTAGTATAATTGCAACATGAAAGAAAAAGATGATCTATATATACACTTTACACTTGAGATAGCTTGTGTTGTCTCCCAGAAAGTTCTTTGAAATCTTCAAGAGTAGATGGTAACTAAAGGCTTTGCAAGAGCTTGTATGCCTATTCTCTTTTTAGATGGCACCTCTGTCAAGGTGTCACGTGAAGTTGATGATCCAGAAAATGCCACAGTATAGCATAGCTGCTAGAGAGCAGTATGCAAGAAAATTAATTTTTGGCACTGTGTGTACTCAGCCCCTTTTGTCAAAAGGCTATCTAAGGTAGTATATCCATATTAGCAATTGGTATGGCCCCAGAGAGGTAGGTAGAGGGAAATAGCTGGTCTGGAGGACATTGCATCCACATTAAATATCACAGAATCATGGAATGGTTTGGCTTGGAAGGGTCTTTAAAAACATGTAGTTCCAACTCCACTGTCATGGGCAGGGACACATCCCACTAGACCAGGTTCCTCAAAACTCCATCCAGCCTGGGCTTGAACACTTCCACAGCCTCTCTGGGTAACCTGTTCCAATGCCTCACCACTCTCACAGTAAAGGATTTCTTCTTAATATCTAATCTAAGTACACCCTCTTTCAGTTTTAAACCCTTTCACCTCATCCTATCAGTACAGTTCCTGGTATATGCTGAAAGCAGTATTATTCTGTAGCATCTTCAGCTCAGTCCTGTTAACTGAGAGAAGTGCTTTACCTTGGGTCTGGGACGTTGCCTTTTTGCTCAACTTCATCCCCAAAGAATTCCCTTTGTATGCTTCAAGACTATTCTGATGGGAAAACTCAACAGGGGTTCAGGGGTGTGTCTCTAAAAAAAAACCCACAAGTGACAACTCAATATCTGCTGTTGTTGTGTTGCAAAGACCTGGATTCAGTCTCTTATCTTGTGCTATTTTCACTTTTCTAGAAGTCATTGGGTAGTGAGGTGGGAGCTCTAGCTGCAGTGGTAGGTGTGCTTCTAGCTGTGCTTGGAAGGACTGTGTGTATTTCATTGCATGGTTCAATACATCGTCTCATTAATGGAGCAGGAAGTGTTTTTACCAGACCATTTGTCACCATTCTGCTCTGGGAATATAGTCTCTGAGAGAACAGAGGAGTCTTTTGAGATGAAAAGAAGCCTTGGAAACCCTTAGGCAGCCTGCCATGATTTGTGGGAACGTTCCTGGTATTGTGTAGGCTGGGAGTGGGATTTTCTCCTTCCTTTGATTCCGCTTGGCACAAACACAAGATTGTTTTGGTGAGGAGAAATTGCTCGGGTGTGGTTTCTGGAATACTTCTAATAATGATAGTGCTGGAAAATGATTGCAGAACTTGGTGATTTTAAAGTCATTCTCACGTGTTTGGAGGGGCCTAGGATCAAAATTTAGGAATGTCACAAAATAGCAGCTAGTATTGATTTTTGTATGTAAGGAGGATTGTTGTGGAGGTTGCTTGATTTTTCTGGTTTATAATTTATAATCATGCAGGATTTTGCTCACTCTTGCTTTTACCTTCAATGCCTCTAGATTAACCTTACTAAGTAATGGTCTCCACTCAAAATCTTTTCTAAATGTCACAGAAAATCCCAAATGTGCCTCAAGAAGGCTGCCATAAACTTCTCATTTCATTTGCAAATCTTTACATGATAGAATTCAGAGCATGAGGGAGACAGGAGCATTGCCTTGCTTTTAATAGCTGTGTTTATGTTGGTGAAAATGTGATGGTTTGTAGTGCTAGACTAGCTATTTTCATCCCATCAGCTGTAGATACCAGTAATGAATGATGATTGTATGTGCCTCCTCTGATAGTGTCTTCTTTAAAAGACATTAATGTAATTGTAAGATTGGGTAAAGTTAATAGTAATATGTACCAGAGAGATTCTGTCACCTGTTACAGTAATGATTCTTCTGGATGCCACTTTGTAATTATACAAATGAATGGAAGTTGTCTGTCTTGATTGGGTTTTTAATAGATTGGATGGCACAGGTTGTAAATCAAGCTAGAGTGAGCATTGGAAACCCTGTGTGGGAGTATTTCTCATACTGTTCTCTTTTTGTGTGTGCTTTTTTTTTTTTCTTTGTTTCTGTTTTGTTTTATTGTCATTTCTTGTTCTTAATTTGTCTAAAAAAATTAAAGGATAAAAAGCCAGAGCAGGAGAAGCAGAATCTGCTCACTTTCATTGTTTGTTAACAAATTAAGGTAACTCAAAAGGAAGAAAATTGATACTGAAAGTCTACGTTAAAAATAAACATATATATAAATTTTGATTTATTTAATTTTCCAAACAAGAATCTTAAAAAGAACAGAAAGTGGAGAAGCAATTTTTTTTTGTTGTTGTTTTTTCTTTCGGAATGAACATATTAATGCAGAAAAAAAACCAACCAAACAAACAACCCAACAGTTTCAGGCTGACAAAAAGTATTTGGAACTCTGGTAAAAAAAATAATTCCTTTGCAAGTCTATCATAGTGCAAAGTATTTATGTAAATAATAAAGTTAACTAGGTCAACTCCATAACAATTAAAGTGCACTCCTTAACTTAAATGCCTGGGTAAATTAGAATGTCAAGCATCTATCTCTGCTTCAGTGATCTAATAAGGATTTCTTTGAAAGCATGAGAGATGGTTCCTGTACCCTAGTGGCCTGGGTGTTTTGCTGGAAAATGGAAGACCAGTATTGAGTTGTCTGTTTGGAGACCAGTCCTTTGGAAAGCCCTTTAGAGATTTCTCTTTAGTATGAGAATTCTGCTTTTATAACAGCTTTCATCCTCATTTTGTCCATTTCCTTCCTAATGTACTAATTTGTAAACTTATTCCCCAGGGTACATGTACGTTTCTGTTCCCTGAATGCTTCAACCATTATTAATTTATCACCAGCATGCTGCATGTGCTACCACCTCTTTTAGAGACGAGGGCAGTATTTGTATCTTCCACTTGTCTTTTTCCTTCGCCTCCTCTTCCCCCAGAGGAGCCTTTGACCCATCTTGTGGGTGGATGTTGTGGTCCACACTAGAGATGCTTTTTAAGTGCTTTAGGGTCTTCTGTGAAGGACAGGACATGTGAAAGCCCACGAGTGGGGGGGAGTGGAAGTCACACTGAACATCATCTTCCTGCTAGCAGTGCAATCTCACAATCTGCTGCAGCTGAAATGTTAATGTCTAAGTGGATTTTTATTAGAAATAGGTCTCCCAGATTCTAATTCAGATGTCAGAGGTTGACGGCAATATCAATAAAAGCCAGCAGCGTGGCCTTTATTCCCTACTGTGGCACTGACATGTGACAAAAAATAAGCATAATAATTTTATAGCTTCCTTTTTTCTTGCCCAAAACATAACTGCATTAATCTGAAAGACAGCTGATTTTTCAAGGTCAAAAGTGCCTAGCTACAAATTGATGAGCTATTATGCGCCTCTGTGCTTTCTTTGATAGTTCTGGATTAATAATATGCGTGCAGAACATGCCATAAAAATTCCATTTAAAAGTATTAAAACACACTGGGACATTGAATCAGGTTAGAATTCCTGTCACCTGGCTGTAGGCACAGTGTTGTTCAGTCCATCATTAACAAAGTGTAGAATACAAAGACAAACGACTATTAGGTCAGTTCAGATTTCACTGGAATGACCTTTTGGGGCATTTGGCTAAATCCTGTGTGGAAATATATTGCACAACTTTGGGTACACGACTGGCTAGCAGAGTAGTCCACTGTTCCTGCTGCAAGCAAACATCTGTAGAGAGAACAGAAAGTATTTCCAGTGTCACTAATGAAGCCTTTTGTAATGGGAATATAAGCATTTTGCAGCAAAATGTGTTAAAAAGTTAAGAGTGGTAGCTGATGGAACAATCTAGTCTTTAAGGAATAACTTTGCTGGCAGTGTAATGCACATGACTGTTCTTAAGCAACCTTACCATTAAAATGAACCTACAATAGAAATGATTACAGTTTAAAATAGATATTTTGAGGTACTGGGAGTTTTACTGGGTAACAAAAAAAGTGATTTTTCTACCAAGATTAGACTCTACATAGAGTCTGTAAGATAATATTATGTGTAAAGTCCCATTACACAAACTTCAAGTTAAATTGTCCCTGTTTAAATTGAGTTTGAAGTAGCTGCAAAAGCAAATGTGTCTGGGAATGAAAATAAAGCTAGACACTGGAATTGTACTTCTAATGTACATAATGTTTTTACATGTAGTAAATGCTTTTGCTAAGAATAAGAAATTTCTTAATACAATTAATTGGCATTTTGAACAATTTAACAGGTGGGGATTTTTTTTTGGCAGATGCTTTAGAAAAGGAAATAAACCTTTTGGGTTTATACTGGGAAGTCTGGATTTAGTCCTTGCCTCCATTTTTTAAGTACTATTTTGATAAAATCTGCCATTCTTGTCACTGTGATAGTCTTATTACTTATATGGGTTTACTTTAAGTGCCAAATATTCATCTTAATAAAATATATTTTAATGAATGTTTAACCTATTTCAGTCTTGTTAAGAATTTATGATACTTGAAGATACTTGATGTTTTGTGCTTTTGTGTTATATATGCTTAACACCTCTTCAAACGTGCCATTTCTCATGCTTTCATTATTTTTATAATGAAAAATCAGATCCTTTCATTCCTTCTGCCTGCCATTCTGATAATACCCTCTAGAAAAATCTTCTAAGTTGAGCATCAGTTCATAATCTAACCTTTTACAGTTTTTGTTGCTATTTTTTCTCTCTCTAAAAAAAAAGTAGAATGGATAACTCCCTTACTTAGGGTGAGATCAATGTCACTTTGCCTTGAAAACTTTGCCCACGTGTGCACTTCTTGGGGTTTGTTCTCCCTTTTGGCAGGAGCTGGCTGGCCAGAGGGTGAATAATGCTCCTGCCTGCCAATACCCCAACCCATGGCACTTCTCTTCTGAAACTGGAGCCAGCTTGGCACCTGGTGAAGGGTTTGATAGAGGCAATTCTCAAATGCTGGCTTCTTGATGATGAAAACCTATTAACTTAGCCAGTCCCCTGGCTGAGCTGGAGTGAGGGAGGAGTTCCCCTGTGCTGGCTTATGTAAGTGGAAAACCTTCAGTGCTTTCAAGGTGAAACACGTCTATTTGCTACTTTCCTGAATAATTAAATAATTGCAGCAGTGCTTAGGAAGCAGAAAGAAGAGCAAAGATCTGACTTTAAAGTCTCTCCTGCTTCCAATTCAAGTCCTCTTCATCACTATTTTTTCTCGCGTTAAGTCGTGGGCAGAATTGTTCTTCAAAATGTTGAGCAGAATAATAAGCTATTAAATGGGCTGTGGAGAGTGGAGTTCACTGACTGAATGGTACATTACATCATGGGACCTTGTAAGGATAGCTGTAGCCATTTTTAAGCATTTCCTGTGAGATGTGCATAATACTCCTAGTAAAGGGCATCTTAGGGAGCCATGAAAAATGGAAGGATGTATAGCTTTGATTTCTCTACCTTTATTATAATGCACCCCTGTATCCTTTCATAGTATATAGCACAAAAGAGAAAAACGAAACTCAGGCAATCACAGATTATGAAAGGCTTTTTATTAAAGTGATGCAGCTCCAAATAACTGTCTTTTTCCTTAATATAATAAAAGCTAAAGCTATTTGGCAAGTAAAATCCTGGCTAAGCAAGCACTTTAGAAAAAATCCTTTATATCTGAGTACTGGATGTGCTAATTGCATGATCTGATGCCTTATAGAGGAAGAAGCGTCTTGAGAGATTCCTTACTAAGTATCAGGAAGTGTTTTTGCATAGTTTTATAGACAATCTTTCCAAGAAATGACAACTATAAATAACCCGTGTGTCTCCAAAGTGACAGCCTTCTTACAGGAGGCTGGCAGTACTGCATTGGTGGGTGAGTAGTGTTCACTCATTACCTTTTATTAGTATTTTTAACACACTTCCTATCATAAGCCAGCTACTGACTGCTAGCAATATATCACTTTTATTTTCACTATATTTTTGAGTAATGACTACTAATCTTTTAGTAATTATATCATATAAAATGTAATCACAGAATGAAATGTTTATTAGCAGTTTTCTCTTACCATAAATTGATTTTTTTTTTCACAGTATGTGGCAAGTGTTGTTAGAAGAAAGTACTCAGATTTTCTTACCTTAACATACTGCTCTTTCTGTTCAATTAGTACCTTGAGTAATATAGTATTAAAATGTTTTTTAAATACACAGGCATAAGACTTTTACATTAGTTCCATGCTCTCATTTCTATAAATTTGTCCAAACTCAATGTTTAAATACAGTTTGAAATCTGGCTCAGGGTTCAAACTTTCTGATGTTCTAAAAATCACATTCAGAGCTGATTGGCTCCCACCGTTGTTTGAAGGAACAGGAAATTTGTTTCTAGATTTAAGTTGTGAAGATGTTATGTGTTGTGTCACTTGGAGCTGACAAAAATATGCTAGTAACATTTAAAGTAGCATCACAGCATCTTAAGGAAGCAGGCTTAAGGTACTGTGTGATGAGAAGCTGGGCAGTGAGTATGAGGGAAATGTCTCATTTCATTTATGCACTTATGCATTACAAATAAAGCTGCCAACAGCAGTGAGTTGTATCTCTCCATATGCTTGGTGTATGAGCAGTACAGGTCTCATACTCTTGAGATTATTATTTTTTTTTTTTTTTTAATTCTCCCGATTATGGTATGTGTGGATAGCAGTTCTACTTATTTACAAGTATGTTGAGCCCAGGCCCAGGCAAAAAGAATATTGTTAGAAGAATGTCTATCTAATAAAACTTAAATTATTGCAAAAGCCTGGTAACATTTTGCATAGATGGAAGCATGCCAATTTATAGTACTAATGAATACATTTCTTGATAATTTTTAAATTTACAACTGCAATTAGAAAACCATATTTCTTCTAAAATCTGCAATTAGAAAACCATATTAAAAAAAAATTAAAAAATAGGATTATGGATAACTCAAAATGCTCCAAGAGAACCAAATTATCTGCTGATGGCTGAATAAAGGTAGTGAAGCTAGTGGAAAGCTTGCTTCTCAGAGAAAAAGTTATCATTTAATGTGATGTTCTCAGTCTTTTGTAGAAACAATTACAACATGAAAATTTGTATTCACTTATGCAGCTTGCACCTTCACTTCTACTGATACAAACATATGCATTTTGATCGTATTCTATTGTTTCCACCAGCTTGTGACTACTTTGATTGCATAAGTCTGGAGTTCAAAATCTATTTCCTTTTTCATCATCTTTTTAATTATTTGTTACCTATAAAAATATTTATTACCTATAAAAATATTTATTTTGCTTGTGCTTAGGTGTAACTTTTTGTTTTCAAGTAAAATACTTTAAGAGCTAAGTTCAGTTTCAGATTATTTGCTGACAGTTTTTATTCTCTAAGTGTAATTGTATGGCACAATGCAGGGTCCTACCCTCTGTGTGCACAATTTTTAATATATTACTATTTACATTGTTTTAACTATGTCATAAAATATACAAACTGCACAGTGCAGCCTGAGCAAACATTGCAATGCTCTCTAATCTGAACTTGTGGAATTTAAATGCTAATTAAGTTGCGATGTGCTTTTCACGCCATGCAAATACTGAGGTTTTGAGTGTTTATAGCACAACATGGTGGTGCATGACAAGTCTTCTGCCTGGGATGTGAAATGAGGGTAGTTTTGTAGCCTCTGTATTATTTATTACTCAAAGTAAGGTCCTGGTGCAAAAAAGGTGTGTGGGGAGGAAATAAAACATCTCTAGGAGAAACATGAATTTCACCTCCCGAATGCAGATGCTCTCAATTTTGGTCTGTGGAATTACTTGGATAGAAGAAACAGTCCTGATAGCCTAGTTTTTTTACAGCATATTCAAGATTTGCACCCTGAGTCATGTTTCCTTGTTGATGTCGAGGTTTCAGATACAGGAATCTTTCTTTGGGGGGAGGGAGATGGTGCATCTACCAGCAGTGGTCTCTGTACTCTGAAAGGATAATGCAAACTCACCAGCTCCATCTACAACACAAATCTCTATTTTTAAAAATTAATTAATAGGTGTTTCTGAAATACGAACATCTTAATAAAACCCTACAGCTTCTTATATGGCAACTTGCCATCAAAAAATTAGACTTACATTGATTTCTATGTTATTTCATGTTTTCAGCTTCATGAATTTCCAAGTATCAGAAAAAAAACATACTGTACTCTGGATTCTTATAAGTCATGGCAATCTGGTACTTGAAGCCATTATATAAGCCAAATAACATCTGTTACTCAAAGATATCACAGCATTTTATGATTCTAAGTATTTATGAGATGGAAGCTAACTGCAGAAAAGGAGCTTGTATAGTAAAGCCAGTTAGCTGCAACTCAGATCTTGCGTGGTTTGGGAGAGTCTTTCTCCTTGGTTTATTTTGTCCTTCTTTGTCCTTATCTATTACCCTTATCTTTCACATAAGTATAGTCAGATTCTGTCAAAACTGTGCTTCAGGTAGGCCTCCCAAATGTAGCGTCCTCCTGGCTGCCTTCAGCAGGTTGTTCAAGCCCTGAGGACTTTCGCAGTGTCCTGAGCAGATGTCTCTGATTGTGCAGAGTTTGGAAACCTGCTGGAACTGGGATTTTGCAGCAAGTTCAGTGTGAACAGAGTTTGGGTTTTTCAGCTGAGGTGCTAATTCATAATATGCCACTTGCCCTGATCCCTGGTCAGATTTATGCATCTAGCATTGGAAGCTGATGCAAATGTCCTAGAACAGATTTTTAAGAAGAAAAAATAGATTAAAGAAAAGGAGATAATTCCTTTGAAATAACTTCTTTATTTTTTTTGTCTTGCAGAATATTAAATTGAAGGATTAATATTGTGTATGCATAATTATTATAAAGTGTATTTAAAGGTAGATAAAATGCAATGCAAAATAACCAGAAAAATGGGAAGAGAAAAAATATAGAGCAAGGAATGTATTCGTAGAATTCAGCTCTTTCTGTTGCAAATTTGTAGTGAACTCATCCTGTTTTCAATTATTCATTGTTTTGACTGTTTTCTGAAGATATATTTCAGCCAGTGCATTTTTTTCAGGCTCCTTACTAGAGGAATTGCTTCAAATATTTATAGTTTCACATGTGAACTGTTTTTAATGCGCACAGAGATAATAAACTACTCTGAAATATATTTTAAAATACTTTAGTGAATATTTTATTATGCAAAGTTATTTGCTTGGATAGACTCACAATTTAAATGACTTCAAAATCCAGGAGAAAGAAGCCAAAATATTTGTTAGAGGACATTGAAACAAAATGCAGAAAAATAATATTTTTGCAGTATTTGTGTATTTTAAAGAGAAGTCTAGAGCACGGTTGCCTGGTATGTCCATCACCTGAAACTCACATAAAATTATGATTTTCAGACAGTGTAGCCTAAGTAATTTTGAGGATGTTTCCATATATTGCAATTTCCTCACCACCAACGCAGGAATTACAACTGAATAATGAAATAAGCCATCAAAGGTTTAGCTTCCTGCATATTTTGTAGTAATTTGAGAGTATCCTAGAAATGCAGCCTTGTTTTCTCCATCAAAACTAATGAGACAGCTATTCAGAGTGGTTAAGCTTTGCTACCTGCCTGGATGTAGCCTTATGTAGGAGCATATCTGGTTTATAATCCTGTAGTTTTGCTGATTCATTCCAGTTATAATTGTATGCAGTGTCATAAAATCCTATTGTTTGTACTATTTGTAAAGAATTGCAATCTGAGTTAAGACCTTTCTAGTTTCTTATAACAGTTGGACTTCTCAACTGTTGGTAATTTAGTGTAATCAGTTTTTTCAGGGTTTGCGAGTTAAAAGTTAGCAGACATATTTACCTAAGAAAAATCTGGGAGGTTTTTAGATGAAATCTACTCTAATGATTGTGGTCTAAAATGCGGTTCTAGGTGTTGGAAGCCTCTGAGGTGGTAATGACTGGAACCTGGAAAAGCATCATATGGAATTAGCATTTTATGCTTGCGTGGTTCTTGCAAGCTTTCCCAGACTTGTTGCTGAGAGCTGTCAGAAACAGGAGATGTGGCTGGATGAACTTTTGGTGTGGCTCAGCATAGCCATTTTGTGTTGATTTTGTTTAAGTAACTAGTTTTACTCAATTTCATATCACTGATTTTTTGCCTTATTGCCCTCTATTATTTGTCATTAATATCTCTTTGCTCCATGAGAAAATTGTTGAAGGGTTAGCAGCTCATTAAACGTCAGAAGCTGAAGAACTTTTCCAGCTGTATTTAGTTATGCTAGCCCTTGGCTTTTTTAAACATTTGGTATCAAGAGTGCTTGAGAAAGTATCCAGTGGTGAGTAGTGTGTGTGTTAGCTGGCATCTGGAATCCAGCATGAGTCCTGGGCTGAGGGTGGGATCCCTTGCTGTAGTGTCATAGAAGATGTTATCAAAGGACACACGGCACATGGGATTGGGAAAATTATTGGGAAATGGTATCTAGCAGTCAAGGATTATTATAAATGTTGTATATACGACATCTTTTTGTTAGGAAATGACAGTAACGTCAAGTATGGGCTGTGTTGTACAGTGGTTGCCTTCTCCTTAGTTCTCTATTTATCCGCTTAAAGCTATAAGAACCTATTTGATATCTTTTTCTGTTTAACATTACAATATAAATAGTATATAGAGTTTTTACAAACCTAACACATATTGGCATGTGTAACTTGTATGACACTTGGAAGTTTTATTTTCTTTTCTAATTCTTTTTTGGAAGTGTCTGGTTAAAACCACTGCAGATTTTCATTGTTCCTCACCTTTTGTGGATTGATAGATTCATTCTTGCTGGAAAAGGGCAGAAATAGATAAATATGCATAGCTATAGTGTGAATTTTTTATATGTAATGAATATATTTTTACAGTAATGTAGTGGAGTCTTTAGAGCACTATGTTTTAACTCTCATCAGTTTTCATTAGGGCTCTAGAGAACCTAATAGCAGCTCACTGCAGTTTTGATAATATTAAGTTTTGAAACATTGCTTTGAATGACAATTTAAAAGATCAGCAGATAACTTTGAACTCTTTATAATCACCTGCTAAAGACATTTCCCATGTTCTTTGCTTACCATTCTAGTCTTCTGGAAGAGTTAAAGACTTAATATTCACATCTTTGCAGTAAACTTTAAGTGATTAGCATGAAAACTGTTATAAAAAGATAGTCTGGTAAAAAGAATAAAAGCAGAGAGGGTGTCACCACGGGTGAAATAAGCAGATGAAGCTCAAACATATGAGAGTCAATTAAGCTTCTGTTGTTGGTATGGTCAGTGGCTATATGGTCACAGTCCTTTTTATAGTTGTGACCTCATTGTTTCCTTAAGGAAGTGAGGCAAAATTTGATTTTTGGTTCAGGGTCTTGTCTTGAAGTAGATAAATTTTGTGGAAGATGTAGAATTGCAACATTCATAAATAGAAGTGTCTTAATATAATCCTAAAAACATGTAGAAGATAAAATCCCCTCACAAAGCTTTATTCTTCATGTTTACATGATTTGGCTGTCTCCAAGTAAGAACAGACTTAAACTAGTGGTAAGAAAGATAATTACTGTAAGAATATATCAGGAGGTTTTGGAAAATCCTTTTCCTGTCTGAAATTTGCAGTGATTTCTAAGAAAGCTGATAAATATTGAATGGAAAACCCGTTTATCATGTTTGGTTGTAACTAAGAGAGATTGTTACTCTGTAGTAGCACTCAGTAGAAAGTGATAATTTGACTTATTTTTATATTTGAAAAACTGTATCCTGAATCAGGATGAGATCTCAAAACCTTGTAAATTCTTACAAGCACAAAAAAAAATTGTTTCTGTCAGTTACTTCACTTTTAGTAAAACTTCAGTTTGCAGTTATGACAATAAGATGTTTGAAAGCATCTGCACAAAAATGTCAGGGAACATGTTAAATTCTATCTCACATGAATTTTTAGGTTGTGACAAACTGTCTTTATCTGTTAAAAGAAATATTTTACCCCAAAATTCAGAGATAGCTAGAATTAAATCTATCAGCCCTTTAAGGGTGACATGTTTGAAAGTCTTACCGTATTACTTGCAGCCCAAAGAAGGGATAGACCATTTTTTTTGGCGAGCTGAGGAATGCCATCATTCAAAGAATGTCAGTCACATTATGGGTAGTGTAGAATTTATTCAAATGCTCTAATTCAAGTTTTCACTTGAGTTTCGAGTCTTGATGGGGCAAATAAACATAGTTAAAATAGGCATTGACTTGAATTAGTATTTGAAATATTGTCTGAATATAGATATTTCTACTGAGTACTGCAATAGATTAAGTGGAGTTTTTTTCTTTCTATAAAGCATCATGTTGCTTAGGATTGAATTTTAGTGCCTTGTAGGAATTCACACTCCAAAATCTGTGATTGTAAAACCAATGCATTTCCTATTGTATTAGAATCATAGAATCCTTTAG
>NW_008581890.1:0-2303 GCF_000691845.1 Merops nubicus
GGAAAGTGTGGAGATTTAAATCCGCAGTGATTAACCCCTCTATGGATGAACGACTAATAAACCAAGATGAAGGTAGTGCCCAGACTGAAAAACTAGATACGATCCTCAATATTTTTATAAGAGAAGAAGCATCCAGGGATGCTGTATATATTTATACTGATTCCTTCTGATTCCTTTTCCTTCTTTAAAGACTACATCAAATAGATCACTTTCTGGGAGCAGAATGGCTGGGAGATTAACAGATTTCCAGTCTGGCAGAAGGAAAAGTGGCAATATACACTGACTATTGCCCGAAGGAATCCCAATTTCCATGTAGGGTGGATTCCTTCCCACCAAACTAACTTTAAAAGTGAAACAAATAAATGGAATAATTATACTGATGAATTAACTAGAATAAACATGGTGGAGATCCAAACTGCCCTTGTAGACGATAGGAACCAGGAATGGGACAGTTTACTTGAATGACTCCATTCTAAAAGAGATCATTCGGGGGCCTTTGATTTGTATAAAGAAGTACAAACCCATGAATGGCCTGTTACACGTAAACAGTGTAAAACAAGCATTTACACTAGTGGCCACTGCTCAACTTGGTCAAACAAACAAACAACAACAAAAAAAACAGCCAATTCACTTGTCCTGGCTGAGGGATGAACAGGTTTGGGTAGTGCAGTGACCTTTGCAGTTGGATAAATTGCGAATTACTTTAGATTTAGATGAAAAAGAGCTGCAATTTGGACATTTAGAGGAAACGAATAGCCCATGGAACACACCTATTTTTGTTATCTCTAAAAAAAGCAAAAGGACAGTGGAGATAACTGCATGACCTACAGGCTGTTAATGCACAGCTTCTTACTATGGGCTCACTGCAGCCTGGCCTCCCAAAAGCAACAATGATTCCTAAAGACTGGGCAATTAGAGTGCTTGATATTAAGGATTTTTTTTTCAGCATCCCACTCCACCCGCTGGATAAGAAGAGATTTGCTTTTTCGATACCCAGTGTCAACCTTCAGGAACCCACACGACGATTTCAATGGACGGTATTACCTCAAGGTATGAAAAATTCCCCAGTTATTTGTCAAAAGGTAGTAGCACAATCCATTTTGCCTGTCACACTAAAATATTGAGATCTCACCATAATTCATTACATAGATGATGTTTCAGGGAGCCCGGAATTAAAGACAGACTTCACAGAAGGTTCATCAGTGTTCCGCTTTAATGCACACAAGCTCCTGTATTTATACACTCAGTGACTGAACACGCATAGTTTACCCACTCGGATTGGTTAACACGGCATAGCCACACACTAAACCCATACCCCGATAGGTTAAATGTCTCTGTCCACACGCTGTGGCGTTTCCAGGGTGGTCCCTGCTTGCGGGTTTCCTGCCAAGCCTTTGATCTGCGCAGAAGCTGCTGAGCTGTCACCCTTCTCCTTCCTGCCTGCGGCTCAAGGACACCGTGCCCTTGCCGTCCACCTCCGATCTTTCATCATATCCTTCATAGCCTGGGTTGCGCATAAAAGCTTCTAGGATGCCATCTTGTGACGCAGTTAAAATTCCCTCTACAATTCCCCCTTTTTCTTTTTGCACAAGCCAGGCCACGTTCATGGACCGCTCAAGGCTTCTGCGAATACAGCTAACTATGCAAGGTAAAACTATCACTACGATCAAAAGTAGTAACCCAATAGTTGCTAACTGTTGTAATAGAGTCTGAAGCCATCCACTTATCCCTAAGGAAGCAAGTCAGTCGGATAGTGCATCATTGCTTTTAGTAATATGATGCGTATTCTCCTGCATTTGTTGCAGTCGTCTATGAATGTTAGCAGAGTGGTCGGAAAGATTAAAACAGTACGTACAAATTCTTGACAGCCATGACCATAAGCTAATAGTAAGAAATCTATAGCTGCTCTATTCTGTAAAATACCATGTCTTATATTATTCTGGTCCTGTAATATTTTTGACAACACCTCAGAGGTTAGATTGAATTGTTTGGTACTCCAACATGCTAATTGTTCTAGGTTCCTGGCATTGATAGTTGTCATCCTGCTCTGCAAATCGTGAATCCACAATTCCCTTTTCTTTTCTCTAGACAATCAGTATCCTATCGATGCTTCTATTTTTCTAGCCTGCCTTTACAAAGGTCCAACGCGACCAGGGCCCAGTTTCAGGGAGAGTCAGGAGGGTCCTTCCCCAATTAGGAAACTCTGTGAAGTGCGTCCACTTCATAGATAGATGCTCCTCCTTTCCTGCAAATGGCCTTAGTCTTTATCCCCAAAAAGGACACCTGACCTTTGACTATTTAAT
>NW_008581891.1:0-23716 GCF_000691845.1 Merops nubicus
CGCCCTGCGGGACGGGGCGGGCGGGAGCGGGGTGGGTGCCGGGCTGCAAACCCCAAAATGAGGCGGCTGGCAGAGGCCTAGAAACCTCTAGGGCGTCACAGACAAGCAGAACCCCTCCAGCTTTCCTTTCCTCAAGTGATAGTTGTGCAAGGCACTGAGCTCTGGAGGAAAGCTGTAAAAAGCCTAAAAAATGGCACTGAGCTCTGTGTAAAAAGCTGTAAAACATAGAACAAAATCATAGAATTATAAAGGTTGGAAAAGACCTCTAAGAGCATCAAGTCCAACCATCACCCAACACCACCATGACCCTTACACCCCCATGTCACATCTACATATCTTTTGAACACCTCCAGGGATAGTGACTCCACCACCTCCCTGAGCAGCCTGTTCCAGTGCCTCACCACCCTTCCAGTAAAGAAATTATTTCAAAAATCCAATCGAAATCTCTCCTGGCTCAACTTGAGCCCATTTCCTCTCGTCTTATCACTAGCTACCTTGGAGAAGAGACCAACATCCACTTCAATACAACCTCCTTTTAGGTAATTGTAGAGAGTAATAAGGTCTCCTCTCAGCCTCTTCTTCTCCAGACTTGAGTTCCCTCAGCTGTTCCTCCTATGACACGTTCCCCAGACCCTTCACCAGCTTTGTTGCCCTTCTCTGGACCTGCTCCAGCACCTCAATGTCCTTTTTATACTGTGGCTGCCAAAACCGGTCCCAGTACTCAAGCTGTGGCCTCACCCATGCTGAGTACAGGAGCATGATCACTTCCCTACTCCTGCTGGCCACACTATTTCTGATCCAGGCCAGGATGCTGTTGGCCTTCTTGGCCACCTGGGCACACTGCCGGCTCATGTTCAGCCAGCTGTCCACCAGCACCCCCAGGTCCTTTTCTTCCAGGCAGCTTTCCAGCCACTCATCCCCAAGCCTTTAGGGTTGCCTGGGGTTGTTGTGACCAAAGTGACCACTTGGCCTAGTTGAACCTCACACAATTGCCCTCAGCTCATTGATTCAGCCTGTCCAGATCCCTCCGCAGAGCTTCCCAACCTGCGAGCAGATCAACACTCCCACTCAATTTGGTGTCGCCTGCAAACTTAGTGAGGGTGCACTTGATAATCACCAAAGGCCTCTGCCTTTTATTTTATTTGGTTTGGTTGCATGTTTTTTTTTTGTTGTTCGTTTTAAGGTGGTTTTTTGTTTTTCATATTTGTACCTTAATGACTAATGTTGACACTAAGAAGGAAAAGAGAATGATGCATGGCATGACTTGCTGTATGAATGAGCATCTCACTCAAAGTCTGAATGAGACATTAGCAGCTGGGGTGACTAGCCACGTTTATGTTAGGCATTGGAGTGACCATTTTAGAAAAGCACTGAGCAGCCCGGGAAGGGCTGGCATGGAGGAGGACGTGGAGGAAGAAGAGGAGAAGAAGAAGGGCACCCTTGTGGGGCATGGCCCTACTCGTCATGGGACGAGACCAGGAGTCTCCTGGTGTGACCGACTCCCGGCCTTGGAGAAGAGTGTTGTGGGGTCCCTCCAGTGCAGGCCTGTGGGGCTCCACGGGTGTCTCTCGGCACGGATGTCTGCTAAAACTGAGTCGGGCCGTCCCATCCTCTCTTTAAACTGAAAATTAAAATCGGGAAAACCAGCTCTGTCACATTATCTTTCAGCTATCAGTACAGCCAAGAAATAGAAATTTATTTACAGGAGCTGGCTCTTAGCCTCAGGAGTAAAATATTTATCACTCTCCAGCAGTAATAGTTAGCAATGAGCCATCATTTCATCCTGCAGTGCTGTTTCCAGTTACTTATAGCTTTCTCAGAAGTGACCTTTAGGGCTGAATATCTCATGCATGTGTCAGCTCAGAAGTGAATATGAGAAGAATAATAAAAATCAATTTGGGTGTTCTTAAGTTATCTTAATGTGGAAAAAATTGTGTTTTTTCCAACTAAATCATTTTTCAAATGCCTGTTTTATGCTCGGTTACAAAATAGCTTTCTTATAACCTTCTGACTTGGCGAAAAGTGCCACAGCAAATGACATTTTTCTCTTTATTTGTGGAAATTTGATTTTGAAATAACAATCCAAAATGTTTTAAGATAGCCCGCACAGGACATTATTTTGAAGTTGTTTTTTTTTTTTTCTTCTTCTTCTACTTGTACTGCTGTTCATGAAAACATCTCCTCCAAGAAGTACTGGGTAATTCTATATGTTATGTTCTGTATGCATCATTAGTCAAAATAATGGTTATACCTGAACGTAACACTACTTTTCCAAGACACACACAGTGATTCAGATTTTGTTAAAAGCTAAAGGTTGGTATGCATTTGCTGTTGTGCATCCAACAGCTATTTTATGGGTGTGTTGGGCTACCTATACTGCCATGTATTGTTAGGAAACACGACAGAGTGCCATGAATCATGCCTTTGAACCCTAAGTGCACTATAGTAGCCTCATCTGTAAATGAGTGGTACACTGCAGACCAATACATAAACAAATTTGTATCCATAAAGTCTTAAATGACTTCAGTATCTCCTGTTTTTAAACAAACAGCTTCATGGAGCAGACACTTAGTTTTGTTTGTTTGTTTAACAAACCATCTGGACAGTTTGTTCCCTACTCCATTGCTTACAAAGGTTCTGGGCAGTGCACCAAGCCCAATCTTCGCATCCTTATCCAGTGGTCGGGAGAGCAGAGAGGGCATGGAGAGATTGAAGAACACTTCTCTGGGACTCTTGAGTCACATCATGCCTTTCTTGCTATGTATGAGAAAAACAGATCAAATATAGGGTTTTTTGGGGGGGTGTGAGACTGACCCAAGTGATTCTTTTCTTTGCTACAGTTAAGTAAATGATGAATCAAAAATCTTGGGAGATATTGATAGATCTCTAAGGCTTCATTCATGGTAACTGAAATTCTGGAACTGCCCATCAACTTTTAGGAGGCGGCATTAAAACCACCTTAAAAACTTGTGATTTTTTAAACTTGGTTTCATGCTAAATCATAATTGTCACATCTATTATGCAAAGAAGCCCTCACCCATATTTCTCTCTGCCAAGAAGAAATCCTGTTACCCTTTATGTATTTCCACTTCAGCAATTCTGAAAACTTTTCCTTTACCTCAGCTATCAACTTTTCATTATAATTTGATATTTATGATTCAGAATGATCTTTGCTTAAGGGACTACTTATTCAGTAAGGGAACTTCTGAACCATTAGGAACCTTGGCCTAATGGCACTCCATCAGCAAGAGAACTGAAGAAGATGTCCAAAACAAAATTGTCAAAGCCATGTCCAAAATGCAGTCAATTTTTTTTATTTTGGGGGGGGTGACTGCAGAGTTTTTCTTAATTGCTTTTGAAGTGTCTCTGCTCTGTCATGCTCCTTAAGGAAGCAAGAGAACTGCTTGGGTAAATATTTTCACATGACAGAAGGCATTAGGACTTTTTGTGACAAAATACCAACCCAGCTGAGTTTAAGCTAAGCATTGATAGCAACAATTAGATCCTGTGGCACCCATTGCATTTATCACATCAGGAGTCCATCACCACGTCTTGGAGTCAAAAACCTCCTCATTCATTAGCACAGGTTCAGCATTTGGAGTGTTGTTGCTTACTTCCTACAGCTGCAGGTATCTGTTTGTGCATGCCTGCTTTTTCAGATATTGAGTAATCAAGTCACATTAATTCTCTTGATGGATTAATCTAATTCCTTAACAGGAACTTTCTCCTTCATGAGGTAAGCATCCACACACACTGACTTGCTAAGTGCCATAAATGCAGACAGAAGGGCAACCTATTATTAATATAACAACCTAGCTTAATTAGTTCAATGGAGCTGAGGGAGCATTAACTTAAGTTCTTGAGGTCTTGGAGAACATGTGTAAAATAGATTGAAGCACACAGACTCATACTTGTCTAATTCCATACAGAGCTTTCTGCATATCCATTTGCTAATCAGTTCTAAACTGCAGAGAAGAGCTGCTTCCTTTGTAAAAAAAGGATCATTAGTTTTCCTTCCTAAAATAGCAGAGTCAGGGTACTTTGCCCTTAGACATGAAGGAAATTTTTTGCCTGTCTTTTTAGTGAACTGATTTAAGTTCTGAACTTCAAATTTTCATGTCTGTGTTGTCTCAAAATGTGTACATTTGTATACTCAGCAGTGCATGCTAAGAGGTGCTGAGATACTAGCACTTATGTTACTGCTTTATATGCTGAAATGCCCTATATTTAATCACATTAAAACATGGGCAAAGCAGAATTATTAATATTTCCATCACAACTCTGAAAGGCTCCTTACAATTTTGTGGTAAACTTCCATTTGAGGAAAAGAGCACAGTAAATATCCCTCGCTAGTCCAATGTCAACTGTAAATGTCAGTGAAATAAATATATATAAAAATAAATATTTAGTGAAATCATTCTAACAGAAAAGGGAGATAAGCTATTTTATTACATCTAGGAGATAACACCCAATGAACATTCTAGCTAAGATTGCTTTGCCATATTCATAACTTTGATCTGATCTGAAGGTCAAAGTTTTGAAAACTGTTCTAAAACTTCAAAAGATCAGAATACTGCCTTTTGATTTTTATCATATAGATAGAGTGGGAAAAAAAAATCAGCTGCCACCTGAAATTCCCTATAACTTAAGTGAAAGGAAGCCAAATTTGTATCTCCTGTCAACTTCATTAGGTTTAAACAGTCTAGTCTTTTCAAAAAAAGTACCCTGTAAATTATCTGTCAAACCACTTTTGTGGAGTTGGAAATATATAAGGCAATTTGGGCTTGGGGTGAGTATTTTTTTATTCTGGGTTTGCATAGCACTTAACCAAAACAGTCTGCAACTGGATGCTGTAACAGCGTTTCTCCAATATTAAGACATGGAAAATGAAGTAAAGACAATGTCAGAGAACATTGTAAAACCAGTTCTAGATCTGAGTTCTGGTTCCACATCTATTTCCTTCAAATCCATTGAAGTTTAAAATATAGAAAATGGTATAGGCTAGAAGGTGAGTGAAGAGTGAGGAAGATGCAAGTGGAATACATCACCCCCTTACGCACAGACATGCTCCCTCTTCAGAAGCCTTTCCTTAGGAGTACCTTGTGCACTTTAATGTTCATGTTGACTGCCAGTTTTCCAAAGTCACTTCCACAAAACCACAAAGGGCAGCACAGCACTGCCTGGTTTCATTTTTCGAGAAGCAGAATGCTCAGAGAGGTTTTGCAACTACTTTTTCTCATGCCTTCACATCTCTGCCCTGTATGATAGTGAAAAAATCATCCAGAAGCACCAAGCTGTCATCACAGTTGACAATGTTCATTCCAGCCAGCAGCTTGGAGCCTCAGGCTCTTGCTGATAAACATAATTTTGCTGTAAACAATCCAAATGGAGGTGAGGCTGCACCTGCACCCCTGAGATAGGTATAGCAGGTGTTAGGGCTCTGTGCTATTTATTAATTACCACAAATTATTTGGTAGAACACAAGATGAAGGAGGGAGGCACCATCACAGTCCTGTTCTTGACTCTACATGAGAGAAATGAGCTTACCTAAAATAGCTGCATATGTATATCTCCATATAATCTGCAGGACAAAAGTCTGAACTATTACTGGTGACAAACTGACAGATTGTATGGAAATACTGTCAGTTTGCTCTTTTTGCCAATTTCTCATCATCTTCATCATCCTCTCCTCTTAGCCTCAACACCTACACTGGACTTTGGAATATTTATAATTGCTACCAGAAATGAGATCACAACGAACAGATGAGAAAGGTTAGAGGTAAGGCCTTCCACAATCTTTTCACAGACAGGAATAAACTAGCCAATCCACCAAGAGAACTTTAGCCTTTCAGCATGACCTAGGAAAACACTTTTCCAAATCACTATTTAAACACGTGCTATACCAACTACCTCTTTCCAAACTGCAGTTTGGAAATAACTGATGGCCATTGCAGCAGAAGCTTTGAGCTCTAAGCTGTTCTCAGTAATGCACAAAGGTTGTGTTGGGGTCCCCCAGTGAATATTAGTGGATGGTACACAAAAATAAAAACTGGGTACACCAATAATAAACTTAATCCCTAAATTCATCAGCCAATTACGGAAGGAATTTTTATGGGTTTGTGATCCCTGGGAGAAAGGCAGAAGCAGAAAGCTTTATATCCCATCAACAGAATGAATTAAGGCTGGGGTATCATCAGAATGAGCTGTGAAAAATATAGTGTTCAGTGGGGAAATACTCGAGCTGTTATACCATCATAAAAAATGTGGGCATCACCACCAGCACAAAGTTCCCCAAGTACTCATTCATTTTCTAATGGAAGTGGTGATGACTTTTTAATACTCTGTGCTGAATCCAGAGCCGTCAGATATCTCAGCCATGTACCAGAGTGACAAACCACCCTTAGGGATGAGTAGTTTGACAATCCCAAATTAATTTTATAGAGAGTAGGACATGAGGACACTCTGCTCAGTTAAGATGACAGCACTTTTGTAGACACCCAGGGGCACCCAGGAAAGCTTTCTGGACAATGCCTGGTTAATCAGGGCACAGATTTCGTACACGCCTGTCTTGGACTGCAGTCAAGCAATCTAAATTCTGTCCAGTCCCTCAGCCACGTTTAGGTGACTGCAACTGCTCTATTCATCTAGCATCTTATAACAGTCATTTTGGATCGAGTCACAGTCCAGAGTGCAACTGATCTGTGTGTAAGGGTCTCATTGAAGTTTCAGCTCTACTGTAGGTAGTTACATGGTTTTCACTTGTTAAGAAAATACCGAAAAAAAATTATATTCATGATTGTAAAGCAAACACAGTAACCCAAATGGACACATCCAGTGTAAAAGGTGCAATAGTGGTACAATGGTCTTAGGAATTTGAGTTCCTGGCTTTGTAGGTTAAACTTAGTAGGATATAATTCACAGACAGAGTGTTTTTCATGCCAATATTTGCTATAATAAATGTAATAAGACCTGGAAGCAAAGCCTGTGGGAAGCAAAATGGGAAAAGAGAAGCAAGACCTAAGAAAGTCTTAAATCCACAAATTACTTACAGAATGACAGCCTTTACTAACTGCTGAAAGCTGGTAAGAGGTGACTTTGCCTATTGAAACAGATTAATAAATCATTGAATTAAACACATTGCCAACCCTGACTTGCAAAAAAACCTAGTCAATATTCCAAAATCCAATAAACAATGCAGAAATCTACCTCCAACTTCCTTGAAAGTGGAAAACCCTCAGTCTTCCACCAGTTACCACTTTCTCTTGAAGTTAGTTCCACGGAAAGCATGAAGCAGAGATGCAGCAACAGTCTCCTCTGGTTAGTGATCAAGCTACAGTATCTCAGGTGCAAAACCCAATAGGGTGGAACAAGATGAATACACAGGTAGGAGAAAAGAACAAGGGAATTTGTATGAGAACAGCAGAAGTGAGGACAGAGACACTCGAGTGGGTCTGACAGAAGTGGAGACACCAAGCCAGACCCCCAGCTTTCCTGAACTGATCAGACCCTGCAATGTGAAATCCTGACCCCTCTGAATTCAGTGGGAACTTTGCCAGGACTACACTCAGATTTGGATTACACCTCCTGACGAACTGAAGTGATCTCATACCTTGCTGCCTGCTTGATGAGACCTGTGGGCCTCAGACAAAATTGCTTCACATTATTTCCCTTAAAACCAGCACAACAACAAAAACCTGGGGACTTTTTTTTTTCACCATGACAGATTCAGACGGCTTAATCCTATTTATTACACTGTAAGTATTCTCCACAAACTTCGTACCTTATGCATTCTTATGTCCTCCTTATTTAGGAGAGGTAAAGTTCAAAACTGAGCCAGGCTTGTCCTAGGGCAATATGGGAATGAGGAATGCTCATCTTGCCTCTGGTGGGTTTAGAAACCATGGGCTATGTTTTGGTGCTTTTGGCATTTAGCAATATTATCTCATCATTTCTGTTTGAGCAGTTCAGTAAGGACAACAATCTGCGGTAGGTAAGGTATGAATTCATGAGGGATAAATATTTACAGTTTTAAATGTCTGTCATTTGTGTTTTGAGAGAAGAGAGAAATGTAACCAATCAACAGTTAAATTCTCTACATTTTAGTTTTGTGAAGTCAAAGTGTTTGTTGCAGAGCCTTCACATTTAGAAGTTGAATTCTGGCCTTAAATACATACTGGTGTGTATTTTCTTCCTCCATCGGTGGTGTCTAACTACCTTCTGGATAACTTCCACTGAATTTCAGAATTTGTTTTTTTCAATATTCTTGAGTGAAAACACGAGGGGTAAATGAGTCACAGGTGCAGTTATGACACCAAGAACTGAACGAGAAATGATAGCACCCTCTGCTGTCATTTTAGATGATTACCTTAAAGATTTCTGTATCAGTCTGAGTAGTTTTATCTTGCCTGGAAAAAGGCCTTCAGAATATTTGGTTCATAATTTTTAATTCACATTAGAAAGACTGTGGCTGCTTTGTGATTTATTTCTAATTTATTGCTTTGTGAATGACTGCAATATTCCACAATCCAGATTAGTTTCTCTTTTGGGATCTAAATAGAACTGAAATTTTAACTCTATGCCATTTGCTTACGTGAGATAAGATTCACCTTTCAAAATATACCTTCTCTTTCAATAAGTATGGTTTATATCACATGCACTCTGAATTTCAACCCACTTTCTGACTGATGAGCCTGAGCTAGAGAGCTTCATTCTTCACTTCCATAATCCATACAGCTAACATTGGAAAGCTGCACTATATGAATTGAGATTACAGATCTCTTTTCCCTGCTGCAGACAAAGCAAATTCTGACACATTCTCCCAAAAACATCTTTGTGGATTGACTACAGAGGCCTGAAGGGATTTAATTTCAGGGTTAAGGACTGAAGTACAATTTACTTTACATTAGATGAATATAGACTCCCACTTTCTCTAATTCCTCTTTTCCTTCTGGGGTAAATAAGTTATAAAATAAATGTAAAATCGCATATACAGAGAATCTTTAATTATGCATTTATGGAGGTAGACAGTTTTCCTGTAGAACTGATTGGATAGTTCTCAATTTGTTTTTAACTCACTCACATGCATAAACAGAGTGAAATATATTGGATTTATATTATTGTGTTCCACAGAAAAGCATCTGTGTCTCCAGACCGTGGGATACTGAAAAGGGAGCTCTGGACCAATACCAAGGAAATCCTTTTCTTTAGAAAATTCGTGTGGTGTATTGAGCCAAAAATGGATCAAGTCTTCCTGTATATTTAATGCCTGTTTCATTAAATGGATTTCAGAGTTCAGTTTCAAGCTTTCCAACTATTACTTGTTCTTTCCAGAGGAAATTGGGTATTCTGTCTACTCTTTTTTTTTTTTTATGTTCAGTATCAACATTTTAAATTGAAGTGGTAGAAAAAAATCTTCTGTATTCATGAAAAGGAACTGTTCTGCTGGTAGGAATTTTGAATATTGGGTATTAGTAAAAATTCCATTATTTCAAGTATGCGATCAATATTTACTTTGCATTTCTCTACTTAAAAATCATTTTTCTTCAAGAATGTGAATGAGTGCTAAGAGAGAACAAACATAACTATCCCAGCATTGCTTTTGCTGCCTGTTTCTGTTGCCCATGTTTGTTAGCATGCAGTACAGAAAACAAAACCAATGGGAACCGAGATGACAGAACTGAGCAGGTCCTCAGTCTGTCCGTGGTGCACAGAAACCACTAGAGCTGCATATACAAACATTATTCTTTGTGATAGCAAAGATTTTTGTAAATCAGACAAGTATCTAGCCCGATATTCCTTATGGAGGGTACAGAGCTAATGGAGTTTTACAGCATGTATTGCCCCAAAAAAGCCAAAGCGCAAGCAATCATCAGGCACCTAGGAGCACCAGGTGAAGGAGCTGCAGCATCATGGCAGGCAGCTCTCAGATAAGAGCGTGCCAGAGCTCTGCCTTGGCCTTTCTGAACTGCAGCAAGCACCAGCAGCAAGAGCAGCACGGCCAGGGCCCAGGAGCAGCAAAGCAAAATCTTACAGGAAAGAAATTCAGGGGAAATTTCTGTACACAGTTGGCCCCCTCCTCTTCGTGTTACTGACATCCACCGCTCTACAGAAGTCTATCACACCTGATTGTGACCACTAGGTGGTAGCAAGAAGGCGGTTTTGGGAGGGGAGGGAAGCTCTAGGGCTCCTTTTTCCACCCAGGTGAATGCACTCACCATCTCCATCAGTGCACCTGGATATCTGCAGGGCAAGCTTGGTGTCAGGCTGGTGGTGGTGGTGGTGGGTAGGTGGGTGGGAACTTGGATTGTAGAGATCCTAGACTAGGAACTTGCTAAAGACTAAATGCCACTCAAACTTCAGGAAGAGGCAAAGGCAGCAAGTTGCAGAAATGCTCTGCTTTTTCAGAACTACAAAAGAGGGAGAAATGAATGCCTGGGGACTTTCTCACTGCAAGCATCCCTCAAAGGTGCAGGGGAACGCGCTGGTGATATGTTCCTCCAGCAATGCTGCTGCACCTACAAGCTGTCAAATGTGTGAAGGTTTCCATGTCTAGCTCCTCTCTTCAGGGCACGCTGTTGCCCTGGGTTCAGGAGGGGAGGGTTGATTCCCACAAGCGGCTGCAGCTGGAGGGGGCCACAGCCGGGGTGAAGAGCAGACCCAGCCAATGGGGCATTCCATACCATGCTGATGTCATGCCCTCTGTATAAAGGGAGGGGCAGAGGGGGGGTATATGATTTTTTTGGCGGATTAGCTTACAGCTGGAGTAGGGGGAGCTGCTGCGTCTTGGGTAAGGGGCCTATTGTCGCTTGCTTTATGTATTATTTCACTGGTATTGTCGTTATTAGTGTTGTCTTTCCTCTCCTGGTGTTGTTCTGTTAAACTGCTCTGAGCTCAAGCCCGGGCTTTTTGTTTTCTTTTCCACCCGATTCTCCTCCCCTGACACGTGGCAGGGGAGGGGGGAGCAGCGGCAGGGGGCGGGGGTCCGCCTGCCGGGGTTCAGCTCCCTGCTGAGGCTAAGCCATCTAAGGCCGTCCCTAGGGAAAGCCAAAGAGGGGAGCAAGGTAAAGGCAGTTCATTGTGTTCTTACAGTACTATTACTTCATTTTATAATACCTACAATTAATATATTCTTTGAACTATCTGTTGTGATGAAGATTCAGGCACACCTTAAAGGCACAAGCATTGAATTCCTTCTGCACCACAAATGCAACACTGCTAGGACTGGAGCGTAGTAAAAAATTATTAAACTTCTGATCCCGTAGAAGTTTTCTTTTTTTCCAGGCAGGGACAAACTCAGTATTTTTTTAAATTGAAGATGAGATTATTTTTGGTGAAAACAGAGCAGAAGAATTTCCTCAAAATAATTAGGGCATTTACATGGGGGGAAAAAGAAAATAAACCAAGGAAGATCTTTCATTCAAATCCCAGCCCTGCTTGGTTCAGGACAAGCACTTGATTTCAATGGGCAGCTTTACCATAGGCTGTGACCTCTACATTAGGGCTACTGGGTCACCTCATGGGACACAATGATGGAGTCTGTCTCTGCCCAGTTCCTGCTTGTTTGCAGGTCTCTCTCAGCATGCTAATCTGAATTGCCACACTACAGGAAATATCTTCTGCTGAGACATTCTTGCAATATATTTGGATTACAAAAAAAAAAGTCTTTTATTTGGAAAATTGCTCCAGGAGCTCCTGGCCATCTCTGTTCAATGGAGCAGGAAGGCCATGATTTCAGAGTGAAAAAGCAAAGCTCAGCAAACTGCCTGACCACCTCTTGTGCTTGTACAACACCCCAGCTATTGCTAGAGCCTAGCAGAGAGGGTGGCAGAATGACTGTGCAGTCAGCTAGTACCAACCAAGTAGCACTGGTAGGGAATAAGTTTGTTTCTCTTCTCCTGCTTCTTGGTCTTTAGGCTGCAGCAGCTCAGACTTCTTTAGAGAAATCCTCACCAGATTGCAATTTAGTTGAGCTCTTATTGTTCTACAAAAGAAAAGCAGAAGAAAGAAAACAAACAGAACAAAGCCAGTAACTCTTTATTAAAAGGGACATTTTCTGAATTTTTGCTCTTGAAACTATGCACAAGTCAAACAGGATCAACTATATTAGGTTTTCATTCCTGCATTCCTACAGGTTTGATTCACAGGCAAGGTAGGTAATCAATAATGCAGGTTTTTCCTGATCTTAGCAACATCCCAGAGTAGTACTTTTACAGGAATAAACTGTTTAGCAGTTTCTTCTGTATGTTAATCACAAGCAAGCCTTTGTGAATGTTGGGCAGACCTGTACTTCTGCTATTTTTTAGGGTTTTTTTTAAAGGCAATATTAAAAAAAGCAACAAAAAAGCCCTGTTTTATTTGACCATTGCTTAACTTCATATCCTTTTCACAAGACAAGTTTGCCTCGGAACCAAATCCCTGTGGCCTCTCCATTTCCTTGTATAAATTATTTGTCATAGTTCGTGGATTTAAGTTATAACCAGTCTTGTTCCATTTTTAGATTTCTCTGTGAAGAGAATGCTTTAAATCAAGGTGAATACATTTTATGTTACTATGGTGGACTTCACAAAAGCTTTTCCTGATGTCAGATCTTCTCTAGCCTCTTGACAAATACCATTGCTTTTGTAGATGAAAGTTTTCCCACTGACAGGATATGTAGCCTTTCACCTCTAAGATGCTGTTTTGAATCCTGCCCTTCTCAGCGGCCAAACAAGTGTCAAAGAGCACCAATTTAGATTGTAAGAGTTGAAGGAGCTTGATCTAATTTCCAGGGAAAAGACATTCACAAAGCCTAGAAGACTCCATTTGGCCCCTTTCTTTTGAGACTGGTCTTGCTAACCAAAGAGTTAATAATCAGAAACTAAAATTAGACCAACTCAATTATGAAATAAAATGGACATTTTTGATAAGTCACACAATGAAGTAGCTTACAGATCTAGCAGAATTCAGATTTGGTCAGGGAGAAGGTGACCAGAAACATGTGCTCCAGGGGTGTCACTAGTGGAAGCTTTAAAACCCGTTTTACCTCCTGCTGTCAAGAAGGAGCTCGTGACTGCAGCATCCCCTTCTCACTCAATTTTTTCCTCTGTGCTTGTGCCTAGCAGTGCTCTCTCCAAATTAGAGTTGGCATGCAAGCAGAAGAAAAGGTACTCTTTTTATGTACCTGAACCATAACTATTCCATAGATAATTTTGTTATATTCTTCATGGATGATGGTCCAGGAGCGGCAGTAGTAATAAACCCTTTCACCCTGTGCAATTTCATTAACTTCGTTCAATTTGTGACTATAAGCTTTGCAACCTCAAGTGTCACCTTATTTTCTCCTATCAGATGCTCAAGTTAGTCATGCACGGCTTCATAAATGTAACATAACCTTGCTTATCTGAGCCCCAGAGCTTTTGGGTAAGCACGGAGCCTAAACAAATGGGGATGCTTGCCCTGAGTGTAAAACCCAACAATTTCTGAGCATACTGTTCTGCCTGAGTGAGAGCAAGCAAACATCTAAAGGAAAGGGGAGACCATAAGGAAAGCAAGCAGAACAAGGACTTCAATTTAAAGTTAAACATAAAAACTTGGCATACACACAAGCCTCAAAAAACCTCACCAAAACCTATGCGCACCATGCATGGAAACCAGGACAAAAACCCATCCTGTGCTGGGGCAATACAGCTATTGTGGTTGGTTCTTGCCAGTCACAGCTTACTATCTTTTCCTTTTTTGGGGAGTGAGGGAGGATGCTAGCTGCCCTGAGGCTGCTCTGCTGAGCCATTACAGTGTTCTGTCAGCTGCAGTGGATAGACTTAGTTGTGGGTTTGTTTGTTTGTTTGTTTTTCTACAAAACACCTTTTTTGTTCTGGCAGGTTTTTCCCTTTTCTTCCTGGTGGATGCTGAGGTGAAGAAACTGTTCTTTTTCCCAGCACTATCTTGCACATCCATGAACAACTTCCCCTTGGCTTAAGCAGTTTCTCACAGACCTTTTGTTCCTGACGTAATTATAAAAGTCCTACTTTGTCTTCACAGTCAGTCTTCAACGCTTGTTTGTCACATCTTTTGTTGCCTTCCTGACATTTCTGGTTTTGTTGACCTTTTTCCATCATTTTCCAATTTCTTTGGCTTTATGATGTTGTGTTGATCCTGCTGATTTATATTTTTTTCTGTGTCTTTATCTGTTCCACACCCCAATGTTGAGATAACAGCAACAACTGCAAAGTTGAGATAACTGCAACTAAGCATAGTTTTGCTCTTTACTCTAAAACAAAGAAACAAACAAACAAATAGGTTTCTTGTCTGAGTTGTTTATGAAGCTGAATTGTATGTCATAAGTATAATACTACCTTTTTTTTTTTTTCCCAGTCCCAGATGCCACTTTATTTTACAGAGCACCAGTTAGGGCAAGTAATCAAAGCCAAGAGACTGTTAGAAAAATGTTGTAAGATAAACCAGGTGGACCTCAGACTGCTGCATTAATTGTGTCCCATCAGAGATTTTCTTGCTCCATATCTGGTAATCACATACAACCTGAAGGCAACCTTTTATTTTTGTGCTCTGGGCCCTGGAAAAAAAAGTCTGCAATAATTTTAATATTACTTTACCTGCAGATGTGCTTTATTGAGGTCACATAAGCACATCTCAGTAATTTTTCAACATTCTGTCCAGAAGTTTGTATTCTGCTTTATACAACACCAACAACTCCACAGCTGCTTTCTTACAGGTCACATTCCTAGGCTAAGCTTCTCGAATAAAATACTTTCTGTTTTGCTCACCTCTTGCTCTACTTTTACAAATTAGGTATTTGAAATTGCTTGTACTGAAACACAAAATAGAACTGAAACAAACAGAAGTATTAGAACTGGTCTAAGGATATAGTCACAGCAATGTCTGTAGGTAGGCATATACACCAACATTGCTTCTTATCCAATTTTTAGCAAATGTTTCTACAAATCACCCCACTGAGGAAGAATATAGGTTCATTTAAAACCATACACAATGCTTGCTTCTGGTTGCAACATGCATATAGTATTTTAAAAGAATTGCCATATATTAATAGGTTTTGCAAGGCCATGATGATACTTTTTCACATTACCTGATAACAAATTAATAGGGCATGTTTGCAATTATTGTATTTCATATGGTATCTAGTAATTTCTGTAGAATTTGTTTTACAGGCTCATTAAAGCACAATTTGAATTTCTCAATGAGAAACATTTAATCTGAAAACAGAAGTGTAATGGTTTTTGATGTAGTCTTGCACCTGCAGTAATGTCAAACAATACGGGACTGTACAGCAACCTGGATGAAGTTGTTCTTATCTCCCAGCTAACTATGGTTTATATTTAGAAACAAGAACTCATGATAGAGGCTATTGTTGTAAACCTGAACTGTGCTATGCATGTTTGAACATGTGTTCAAAGCCCAGGTTTACCTAAAAGCAGCCAGCCCAAGATCAAACATTCTCTTTGCAGGGAACAGGAAGCACAGAGGACTTTGGACTCGGTGAGCTTGAGTTTCTGCTGTGTTGCTTGGTGTGCCACCTCTATGGCATGGGAGTAGGAGGGAAGGCAAGGACAGAAGAAGGGTTTCACAGGTGCCTTCTGCTGATCTGGAGCAAGTGGAAGAGTCAGAGAGGAGAGGCAAGGAGGTGGATCTGAGTGTCTTTTGTTCCCGAGTCCTTCTTTGAGGTGTCTGCATGAGAAGGGTGGATGAGTGGGAGCAAGAATTACCCACTGGTAATCACAGTCCCTTCTGAGCCAGAGGTCCTTGCAGCCTTGAGCATCCTCCTAACATATCCTGCCTCTGATCCACACTCCAAGAACCCAGTACTTGCCCCCTTCTGATCCAGCTGTCATATCCTCATCTCCCTGCAGTGCAGTGGTCCACTAAGAACTCAAATGACCTAACTGCACTCAGTCTACAAATCCTTCCTTTGGTCTCATCACCCCCTTTCCTTCCAGCCTTCCTCTGATCCCAAATACCTTCTCACTACTCCTATTTCAAATACCCCACATCCCCTTTTCTGAAATGTCCCATAAGTTTACCACAATGCCTTCAGCCTCTCCCATTCAAGAGCATCTCCTCATTAAAACAACTTCTATTTCAAATTCTTAGTCCTGACCATGCAACCCACACTGGAGCCTCTTATCACCCCCTTCTCACTCCTCCCACACACACCCAATCCTCTGTCCTGTTCCCAGATTGTCTTCCAGCTCACCCCCATCCCATACACACACTTGCCCTTACCTGTAACTCCTTTCCCACCCATCTCCTGGCCTCAAATAACCAAACCTGCTTTGACTTTCTATTTCTTCCTCCTCAGCTTTGGTTATGTGCCCAACTGCCATACACTTCCCCTGTATTTGGGTGGTCAGCTAAAGCTTCCCTCTTTCTTGGCTGTCCTTGAAGGATAAAAGGAAGGAATCGGAGCTCCTCCTTTATCCAGGATTTCAAAAGCTCAGCCTGCAGTTACCAAATGTCACCAAGAACAAAATAGTTTTCAAAAGAAAACAGTGAAGTAAAGAAGAGGTTGTAGGATAGTCATATTTATCAAGGAAAGTTTGTGCAGCTCAGGTGTCTGTCCATAATTCATCAGTGTGGAACAGAGAGTGAAGAAGGGAATTTGCCTTGGGGAAGAAGGAAGGTGGAAAACTTTGGCAAAGTTGGTATTCCCCTGGGAAAATACTAAGACAGGTAGGAGGAGTCAGATCAGGATGTCTCCCTCAATTCTGCATTGCGCTTGTACTCCAAGGAATCCAGAGAAACACAGCCCAAACTGTGCTACATGCATCACATTTGAGCTCCACCTCTGAGCAGAAGGAAATGGGGCCCTGGACCTCCAAATCCTTGGGAACAGAATGAAGCAAGCCGTCAGGGACCAAACTGAACCAACAGGGGAAATTTCTGGTTTGGATTTTGAGAAGCTTGCAACACAGGCCATAAAAATTTCCCCAGAGCTATGTATGAACAACTGCACTGCAGCAGCCCAGTGTTAGTTGTAGGACATTATGATGGCAACTGGAGAATTCCTTCATGTATATTGTTGCAAAATGGTACTGAGCAATATTTATGAGTATATCCTCAAACATTTTCCACCACTAAAAGTGACTAATCCTAATGCAGGTTTAGCTGAACTTTCTCAGAATGCCAGGCAGTGCTGAGGAGGAAAGCAGTGGGATCATTGCAGGAACTACAGCGTAGCTGTTAGCAAGGACAGCTGGCATGGGGGGGAAGAGAAAAAACAATCTCACTTCTGCTTCAGTAGAATTCCTGGACAATGTAAAATTCATTCCTTGGAGACTAAAGGGGCTCTTTATAATGACAGAAGAGTCATTTCTGCTGCAACAGTCATCCAAATTCTGGAGGAGAAAAAAAAAAGGTCAAATGATCAATATATTGCAAAAGCATACACTAACTAACTTAGAGATTTACAGCAAATGGCTAGGACATGTTTGAACACTCCAGATTCTTTCTCATAGATGTCATGTGCACAGACACTACCCGCTCCATTATTGTACATGTGATTGGTAAATTCTTCTGCTGGCATTACTGAAATATCATTTTTAAAACAACAAACAATATTTCTTCACATGCCAAAGAAAACAGGAATTTTAACATCTTAAGCCTTCCCTAGAGAAGGCAGGATTCCCTTGGTTTATGTGTTACTCCACAGAGTTGCATGTTATGCCAGTGTGAGGAAGGGACAGTGAGACTGGTTTTTTCCACTCATTTCCCAGTGAGGAGTACTTTGTCCACAGACTCTTAAGACTAGTCTTGTTTCCTGGCTGTGCTCATCATTCATTTCTGAATGTACTAGGTAGGACCATTTTGTATGGAGAAGGAGGAAGTAATTGCATTTGCCCAGGCTCCTGTGTCAAACTGTGGGCTTGAAAGGAGGAATCATGACAGGTTAAGGCTAGTTGGATCTCCCTTAGCTTTAGTCATTCTTCAGGAAACTCCTGTCTTCCTACCAGGTGAATGTTTCTGCCCATTCCCTGCTCACCTCTCCATGTAGTCTCGGGTTTCCTTCTGCCACTGAGATCTGTGTGTGGGCTGCTTCTCCTGAAAGACAAATCTTCAACTCCAGCAGCAGCCAACTGACCCTCTGCAATCAGAGCACTGCTCTTCTGCCTGACTCTGACTCGGAAACAGCTGGGGGCCCTTCTACCATTGATGCTTGTCTCCTTTTGCCCCAGGTTCATCTCCCATCACATAGTGCCATGCTGGGCTGCCAAGTATTTTACTTAGGTAACACTTGGCATTTCCAACCCCAGGCCTTCAGCACTGACGCAATTTCCAAAATTATTTTTTCAAAAGCCACAAATATTTTGAATTCCTAGCAACTGAGAAACCCCAAAAGCAAGAAAGCAGCATCCTATTGCCAGGAAGGGAAGAGGAAAGGCTACAATGGGGAGAAGAATGGTAGGTTGAGAACTGTTTCATCTTTCTACTCCCTCTTCCTTCTCTTTAAACTTGCTGGAAGTGCAAGAAAAGGAGGGAAAACTGAGGTGGGGGGAATTAATTTCTGGAATCATCTCTCCAGGAACAGAAGTGGAAAAGATCACAGAAAGCAATGGCTGCATCTTTCTCTCTCTCTTCTCTAGCTTTCCACCTCTATAAAACCCATGTATCAATACAGATGAGAGACAGATGTTATGAATTTTTCCACTTCTTCCTTCAGTAAAAATAAACAAACAGAGGCATAGTTAATCGTTAATGTTGCTGAGTTCATGGAGCAAACAGTTCTCTTCTCCCATCTTGCCCACAGTTTAATTATGAACTTAGGCTGCCTTCAGGCTACAAAGGGCAAGAAAGCAGGAAATACATATAGCCAGAAATTTAGTCAGTGTTTGATGTCTCTGAGCTAAAATTAAAAAAAAAAAAAAAAAAATTAAAAAAAAATTGGAGAATAAAAGCAATATGCAAACCATGGAGCTTGGAGTCAAGAGGGGAAAAAGAAAAAACAGGTCTGAAGATAGCTGCACATCTAGCAACATGGAGGACTTCCAAATTAATCAGTACTGCAAGAAAGCTGTTTCTGTGAAGGTTGTTAGTAAGTTATCTTCAAAGTAGTCACAGATTTAAGAATAAATGAATGAGCTGTGGCTGCTGTAGTCTTATCTTCTCCATTTGCCAGCACTGAACTAGCAAAGCAGGAGGAGAAGAATTAAGATCTCAAGATCTGGAGTCAGAAGAAAAACAAAGAAACCCAGAAACGCTGTAGGGGTGCAGGAGAGCCAGAGAACATGTTGTATCCCCACATTCTTCCACAGCATGCAGGACACTTCACAGTTGCCTTGGAGGATATGGTGCTCTGAAGCACTGAACACCAGTGGAAGCAGAGCTGAAGGACCACATTGGATAGAGATGCTCATACAAATCTGACGCTGTGTGCCATAAACAGTCACTAGATAGTCACAGCCACAGACAGCGGGTTCAAATTCCTGATGCTGCATGAAGGAGAGTGGAGATTTCTGTGTGGGTAATTCCGTGATGGAAGAGGACAGCATTTGCAGAAGCCTGCCAGAAGGGGAAGAAGGATTTGGATCTTTAATGCAAATCAGAACTGGCCCCCAGAATATTTCCTTTAAGTGTGATCCACATGTTTCTGCAACTCAAGGTCAATTAGAGCTCCTAATCTCAGTTTCACAGCTAAACAGATGAGATTAAGGAGTTGATCCAAAGTTCACTAAGCATCACAGAAGTGAATTGGGCTTGTCCTTGGATCCAATAAAATACAGGTGACTTGATTTTATAAGGAATGAGGTACACACAAACTAGCTGACTTCACAGAACATATAAGTTCACTATTATTTCAAGAAGCTAGAAACCATGATGAATAGCGTAGATACACTCAAAATTGTTGGGAAAGCAAAATTAATAATTATAAGTAGCAGATAACACATAGAAAGCTTGCTTTTTGAACACCAGGCAGGGAAGTAGTCAGGCCAGTTTCTAGGAGAAACTCCAAAGAATGTCTCCCATAGCTTAACACTAAAATAATAGTGTACCCAAACATCAGACTGCTGCTAGAAATCCTGCACGTCAGGAAAGCTATAGATAGTAAAGCCCAGCACCTACAGACTGCAGACTGACAAAATCTAGTTGATGCACAGTAAAAAGAAATCCTGATTTTAACCAGTTTGTAGAACTGAGTGATCTGTCTTCCTAATCTGTATCTTCCTTTCCGTGTGCCACCCAGTGAAATCACCTTATTAGCACAAATTTTCTTAAACAATTGAATACTAGGTGAACACTGGAGAAAGGATATGGTTTTGACAAGGAAAAATACCAAACGAAACTCCAGAGAACTGCTTTATAGTTTTACCTCTTTAATGCATAAAGATGACATTTGAATTTAGATACTGGTATCCAGATTACAGGCAGTAATATTTACATATGCATCCCAAAATCTAACTATATTCATACAAAAAGAAGCTTCGAGCAACATGAGAAAAAAAAAAAAAAAGGCAGCTTGTGACACAACACCTCTTGACCTTTGATATGGTGATATACTCTTAAAGCAAGACTATGAGGGTGGAGATGGAATTAAACTTTCAGTAATGTTGGAGGAATATCCCTTGTTAGAATAACCATGGACTTTCAAACAGGAGCCAGAATGGATCATTCAAGGCCCACTGAAGATCTAAAGTTTAGGAAAGGAGAGCCCAGATACTCTTGTGAAACAAGGTGGAGATAATACGTACTCCTTTCTGTGGTTTTGGAACCATTAACACGGGTGATCAGATTACAAGTGGGATGAATTAATTTTGGATATACATAATAGAGTATTAATGGATTGTCAAAGGACAAGACATCATTAATCTAATTATATACTTATACTACTAATTGAAATACCTTGTTAAACAAAATGAGTAAATACAATCTTTTCCCTATCAGAAAGCTGACTAGTGAGATTGTCACAAAAGCTGTTATGATTTGCATATATTTTTATGAAAAAGATTTATTTTATTTTGCCAACATCCCAAATCTCTTCTATGTGAAGGATCTGACCACTAGTTGGCATTGTTGTTTCACTCACACAAATAGCCTTTAAACGAGGTGTTCAGCTACAAAAAACAACCTCTACATTTTTGAGCTCCAAGTTTCGTTTAGCAACATGTGGGAAAGGTGGTGAGGCAAAAATGGAAGAAAAAACTAGTTTACGAATGGAAAATTATTTCCCCCTCCCCACCGCGTGTGTTTCTTTCAGCAAATTTCTAGTTCTACCTTGGATCCTGAAAGAGAAACTGAAGCAATATCAAGTGTATTTGTGGAAAAAAACAAACAAACACCACCAAACCCCAAAACTATAGCTAGTCACTTGTACTTAAGTGGTGAAATCCAGGCTCCAAGTGTAGACCCAGTGGTATTCCCAGACCAGGAAGCTTAAAATAAAAACACCTTTTATCCCTATGAGCTGTTCCTTCTTTTACAATAATAACCCAGCACTTCAGTGGTGCCTGATGTTCTGTTGTACCAGCTCTGAGCTGCTGTTAATAAAGCAAGAGGCACTTTTTCTGCATGGAATTTCTGTTATTTTTAGGATAGAAGGAAGGGGTTTTTTTCTCATCTTCCCAGAAAAAGCAGGGTGCTACATTTGTGAGTTGCAGTGCAAAAAAAGGCCTTTGGGGCAGGGTCTATCTGTGCTGGCTCCAAGAGGCTGCTCAGGTCCGAGTCTGTTTGATCTGAGGCTGCATTATCACACAGGGTGGGATGTCAAATTCCTCCTGGCTCTGCTACCTGCAGCTCTGCTGTGCAAGACTGGGGAGCATCTCTGGGGTTCAGCCACACAAGCTGGTTGCAGGGATCCCTAAAGAGAGGCAAGTGCAGAAGGAAACACGTTGTCTCTTTATGCCCAGTCACTGGGAAAAGGAGAGGGGGATTTTTCACTATTTGGAGTGTAACTTTTAGGGCTGGTATTGAAATGGTTAATGTTTTGCTTCAGCTGTACTTTAGACTTCCTTTCAAGTAAGGTTAACATTTCTGTTACACAGAAGAAAGCTCTCAAAAATATCCACTTCTCAAAGGAAAATGAATACAACCTGAAAGAGGTGCTTTAGAACAATAAGAAAGATGTAATCTCTATAATACTGCAAATCCTGGCTCAAACACAAACCCACAGACCGACACTACTAGCACATTAACTACAGTGAGTCACAGAAAGGTTCTCAAATTAAATCCTCATCTACACTACTGACACACTTTATGGCCTTAGGTATGTCTCACCGACACTCCTGAGCTCTGAAAGACACCTAACATTAACCCAGCATTAGGGAGATTAATTCATTAGCGACTGCAAAGTGCTAAGTAAGTGTTTACAACAATTAACAGCCAAGTAGGATGTTTTCATCACCAAAACAAAAAGAAATTTAAAATGCAAGCAGCACCAGTGTGAACAGTGGAAAACAAAATTAAAGCAAAAAACTCCCTTCCATTCTAATGAATATTTGAAAACCAAAACAACAACAAAACCCAGTCAATCAACCAGGCTGTGGTTTTGAGTAACCTGAGTAGCTTGACATCACGAGAGCTTTCTTTAAGAATGCACTGTAGGCTGGTATATAAGAAAATTTAAACAGAATTTGACCTGCTTTGCATATACAACTTTATGAAGTCTCATGATAAAAAACATCAGATCTCGCAATATCTGAGATATCCACTATTGCTCTAGATTTAATTAAAATAAACCCCTCCCAAGATTATGCTATGCCACAAGGCAATACAGGGATGACCACAGAAGCTGGAGTAGACCTTCCCCAATTTTCCACTACCAAATATCTTGGCAATTGTTTTCTTTTGAAGAAGCTGTACATTAGAAACACTGAAGAGGTTTGAGATAGCAGATGTAATGCTGCCTAAGACACACATGTATGCAGACTAATCTCACTCCTCTCAGTGAGAAGCAACTGAATAATGCTTGATGGCTCTCAGTTTATAACACGGACTGGAGTCTGATATCCAATTGTACTCATTATCAAAATCTATATAAACGTTGTCCAAATTACTTAGCATTAAAAGCTTCCATCCTTTGAAGATAAACAGGTTAACAAGCTTTAAAATCATTAATGAAGTAAGGTTTGAGGAGTATCCTTCTGAGAAGCATAAACATTGGCTCGGCTATTATCTCATGCCATCAACAAAGAAAGATCACTAGCAGACCCGGGCCAAGATGCTGTGGGAAATAAGTGGAAGGCAATAACAGCTGGAAATATTTGGCACATACAAGAAAGTTTTGAAACCGTTTGGATACTGGGTTTCCAAGCTTTTTTTTTTGCCTTTTTTTTTTTTGTAAACCACAAAATCTTTCATTAGCACTTGCATAAGAAATGAGGTCAGCAGCAGCACCCAGGTGTGCTATGACACTGTTACCTGCCATGAGATGATACAAACATCCCTCTCATTCTCCAGTTACATATCTGCAGAATGCATGTAACAGCACATCTTCAGAGCTAGTGTTATATATTTGGGTTAGAATACAAATCTGTCTGTATCTACAATTGGAAACCCAGTCTTCTTAGGGTGCTTTGATGATTAAATGGGCTTTATACAATAGTACTCTGTATCTGTCTGGCTTTGTGTTTCCTAATTGTTTCCAAAAATGACAGACAGTTTTAGCCACATTTGATGGAAGAATTGAGGAGGTCCCAAATTCCTACAGTGCTGTAGGAGATCTGCGTGAGGATGGAATAAACCCCTGTTGAGGGAGGAGCTGCAACAGGGGTTCAGC
>NW_008581891.1:23747-103078 GCF_000691845.1 Merops nubicus
GAGTTGGGCAGGGGAGGATGTGTGCTGCTCTGCACAAGGCATCACTCACACTGCCTTTTGCCTATACAGTAGTTCAGAGAAGGGTGGATGGTGGTACGTACGCATGGAGCAGAAAGGAAGGGACATTGAAAGGAGAAGAAACATATTGGTAGAGGGTGGGCTCAGAAGAAGTGTAGCTCTTAAACCTGGAGGGGTTTTGAAAATTTATTTTCTTTATTATTTTTACTGGAAGAAAGTTTGGATGTAGGATGCAAGACTTGGGGGAACTAGATTTCTGCTGCTCAGAAGAAAAAGTTTTTTTCTACTGCAATGGTTCCTAACTATTTAGACATCTCAATCAGATGAAACCTGCTTTGCTACTGATGACTGTGATGGGGGATGAACACAAATACTTGTGTACTGTGGTACAGGAGTCCTTGTGTGGAACCTGGCTTTGCTCACTCCACAAATGTAAACAGAAAAGATTATTCCTATCCTTAAAAAAAATTGCATAAATATTTTTCCTGTCTGCCTTAAAATAGTGAAACCTAAACTGAACACAAACCAACCACTCTTTTTAATTATAGCCTCACTGTATTCTGTGCACAATAGCAATAGTTTGAATTTGTTAAAGGTTGCAAGGAAAATTACAGCAGCAAGACCTTGTAGCTGGCCGTGTTTTGGTTCCTCAGCTTAAAGCATACGCAGTAGCTGGCTATACACCAAGTGCCTTTAAACAACAATCTCTAGAGAAAAAAAGCAATTAACTATGCACTATTGAGCAAGGTAAACTGATAGATAAAGGTATGACTGGTACTCTCAGAAATTTCATAGTTATTTCACCTGTGCAAAAGCCATTAGAGAAAAAAAAGAAAATAATCCTGCTGCTTGCCTGTGCATCCTAAGGACGAGGGTCATCCCTGCTGTCATTTTGGTTACATACAGAGCACTGCCATAACACAAGGAATATTTAAGGAATCCAGAAAGTGCTTCTCTCCCATGATATTTTTTTTTGATGTACCGGAAAGGAGGAATAACAGAGTCAAAATAAATTTGGATTCAATCAGTACAGCATGACAAGCACTCAGTTGTACCCCAGGCTTTTGCTTGAGTAAACAGCGATGTGTCTCATGAAATGGTCAAAACAAAGAAGGCTATTGCTTTTAAAGACACAAACTGTCTACATAAACAGAGGGTGGGGCTTTGAAGGAAAAATAAATCAGCAGCTCTCCCTTTAACAGGAGTGGAGAACTGGGATACAGGTCCTGAAGGGAGGCTTCCTGGAACCTGAGGAAAGCATGATACAGATGTCCAGGTACTCCTTTCCACACAATACCTGCCCAATATTCATAACCAAACAAGGACCTAAGTAACAGCTCAGACCAAACAGCTGTAGACAGCAGAAAGCAAAAGAGAGACCGAAGGCACCACTGATATGCTAGATCCCTGCAATACACAAGAAAACTGTTAAGGTTTGTTAAATGGTTTAGGGGGACAAATCTCTGCTGATCCCTGCAAGAAAGGGGCAGAAGTCTTAACACAGGATTACAAAAAAATAAATACAGTGGAAGCTGTGAGCTGGCTTCCTTTTGAACCTAGCAGATACATATGGATTCTTATCTTCAGGAATTCTCCAAATTAGTTACACAGTCCTTTCCATTGGGTTTATCATGCTCAGTCTCCCAACAATTCAAGCTCCTCACTCCCTCCACTCCTGTTTGGAGCTTCACTCTGTGAGTGTTCAGGAACCTTCCACTATGAAGCCTAAATTAAACCGATAATGAACACCTGATCTGAGGCTATTATCCTTCTATATAGGAATTTTCTCTCTTTGATACGTAGCCCTCCAACCCATTTGCAAATAGTATTCTATTCCCTAATGAGGATGTACCACCAAGCCAACAAATCAAAGCATTTTTATCTCTTTGTAAGGAATAAAGGGGAAAAGTTTAATCCATCCAATTTTTCTAACCATCCTACTAATCCTCATCTGCACCTGTTTGAATACACATTAAGCTTTGTTGCAGATAGGTGATCTATACATGACACTTTGTTGTTGTCATATACAATGGTTTGGATATCTCTACCAAAAAACATGCCACTTACTGTGCCATAAAAGCACATTAGGCTTTTCACTGGCACTTCATGCTGGTTGTTCGTAGACGTCCAAAAATTTGATTAACCACTCTGTTTTTCTCTTACATTCTTATTTGTTTCAAAGATGGAACAAGTACAAGAGAGGCAGTTCGCTGCAAAAGATGGCTGTTGTGCTGCTTCTGCCCTGCCATGGGGCTTGTGAGATACACGTTGTAGTCTGCACCACTTAAAGCAAGTGGCAGGGTTAGCACAGTAGGTGAATGGATTATTTCACAAGATTTAGGTATTGCAGAAGTGTGATACTCCCCTGCAATAAGGAATTAACTTTCTCAATATTGCCACATTGACAGATACTTGTGGTTAAATACAAATTGAGAGGGAAAAACTCACATAATTTTGCATGCAAAACAACCAACAGGGAATAACTTTTGCCTAAAAATAAGACCTCACGTGGAGTACTGTGTCCAGCTCTGGAGCCCACAGCACAGGAAAGACATGGACCTGTTGGAGCAGGTCCAGAGGAGGGCCACAAAAATAATCAGAGGGCTGGAGCACCTCTCCTGTGAAGAAAGGCTGAGAGAGTTGGGGTTGTTCAGCCTGGAGAACAGACTTTATTGTGGTCTTTCAGTACTTAAGGAGGCTTATAAGAAAGGTGGGGATACAGTTTCTAGGGTCTGCTGCAGTAGAACAAGGGGCAATATTTTTAAACTAAAAAAAAAAAAAAGGGTAAATTTAGACTAGATAAAGGAAGAAATTTTTTACAATGAAAGTGGTAAGCTACTGGAACAGGTTGCCCAGAGAGGTGGTAGAAGCCCCACCCTAGAAGCATTAAAGATCAGGTTGGACAGGACCCTGAGCAACCTGATCTAGTTGAAGATGTCATTGCTCATTGCATTTGGACTAAATGAACTTCAAAGGCCCTTTCCAACCTAAACTATTTTATGATATTCAACTACAGAACATGGAAATGTTCGTGTTTCAAGATTTAAAAAAAATAAAGACCTCCCCAAAATCACCACTGTCAGGATATTGCCAAATGCTTTGTCAGCAAACACAACAGCTTGGCACTGGTAGAGAGCACACCTAAATCTCTAAATCAGGTAGCAGAGGTAGGACTTTCATAAGCTGGAGAAATAGATCTATGTGTTTCCTGGGTCTATCCCAGAAGAATTCCTTATGTTTAATACAGTGTGTTCAAAAGGTGACAAGCCCAAGAAACAAGGATGTATTTTTGTTAGTGTGAAGGGAGCACATTTAATCCAGCTCCAAAAAAACACCTCGTTCAGAAACAAAACCCCAAAGCCAACAACAAACTAGACAGCTTTCTGCAGTGGCCTCTGGACTGACATTCGACGCCTCTGCCTGAGGTTTGGCAGGCAGGCTGCGGTGCTCTGGGTCAAAAGAGGGAACAGCATCACTGGAACCATGCAACTGGAAAACAACAGCAGCAGCTCTCTCCCAGAAGCCCAAGAGCCCTGCAAGAACCTCTGCAAGATAATTTTGGGAATTGGCAAAGTTAGATTGGCACCAGTTTACCTAATGAAGCATTTCTTTTGATGAAGTTGTATTAGTTTGTTTGAATGGAGGGTACGGTTTGTGACTTGAAAGGCTGAAGAGAAAGTACAAGTCCACTTTCAACAGTGGTGAGTGAGGTGAAAGTCAAAATGTCTGATCTCGGAGATCTTACAAACCTAAATGAGACCCACAAGGATATGAAGGCACAGATCAGACAGGTGCCTGGTAACTAGGAAGACCTGAAGAACAGGAGGAATGGAAAAACTGAAGGAATTTACAGAAATGTGAAGGCAAAACTCTAGTGACATGTTTGGAAAAGAAGTTTGAATCTGCCAAATGCAACACAAGTGAATGAACACACATGAATGATCAACAAACAGCAAAGCACTCACTGTATTGAAGATCAGCCTGGCAGCTGCACTGCCCTTTCATAGTTGCCAAATATCATCAGAAAGCTTGCAGACGTGACTAGCACGACTATAACAGACTAACAAGGATATATCAAAGAATTATTAAAGAAAATGAACTTAAAGTTGAAAAGAGCCAGAGCTAAGATTTTAGCTTCTTCTTAGATTTGAATTATGGCCTGCTTCTGGATTGCATAGGGGAAAGAAGTAAAATATTGCCTAAAAGGATTGCTTTCATGTGAACTCAAGACACCCAGCTCTTCATGACCTGCAGACAAGTGACAGGGAGAAGTGATCTGATATAACTTTTGCCACAGGTTGGTTTGGTTATAGTACAGACTATAACACTACCCATCTAGGAAACTAGGAAACCAGAACATCTTCTTAGACATGTGGCTCGTAAAAGGGGCATACTACGAACGCAGCCTACTACCTGTCTTGTTAATTAGGCAGAGAGAAGGCTTTTAGGCTAACCTGCCCCTACACCAACTAATCCACTGCTAATTTCCTCTCTTTCTGACATTTTCATGTATTTACAAAATACATAAGCAAAGCATAATAGTACTGAGCATTCAGGATGCACTTTCTCTGCTCATAATGCCAAACTTCCTTCTAGCTAGTAGCTGAACCCCAAAAGCTCCATCTCTCAGCTTCATGCTTCAAATAAATCTCAACGATGTTTCTGCAGGCTTTTCTTGGCTGCTGTTCTCCCAGACCCACACTTCCATAGGAAGATCAGCACCAGCTTTGTTTTTTATTCAGCTGCTCATAAACTCTGCCTACACAGCTCACAACATCATTGAGCTTTCTATGAGACCTATGCTTTGGACAGTGATGTGTGATATTTGAACTGTGCCAGAAGAGAGCCAAATAACCTTCTAATGCTTATTGTGAAAGTTTCACTTAATTCTTCTACCACTGATCCTCCAAGTCACAGACAATTTCTGATGATCAGTTAAAAGACAAGGAAGAGGACCATCCCTTTTTCACCTTTGCTCACTGGTATGTTTTGGGGTTTTTTTACACAGGAGTCAAAGGGACAATCCTGATCTTGGGTCTTGATCTAGTCAAGGTAAGCTCTCTTTTCGCAGCATCAGAACTACTGAGAGTGATGGAGTTAGGCAGAGCTGAATTAATCCCTTTCCAGACCTCTCAACCCCTCACTAAGACCTTGGGAAAGCTCAAATCCAAGCTTGATCTCTAGGTACAATATGTGTCAAGGCCACAAAGTGCAAGCTTGCAACTAAAGGTGCTTTGAATATATAACAGATTTTCCAGATGGTATTTTCCTCCATTATTGTTTTTAATTTTCCATTTCCTAACATTCAAATACCAAAGAATACATCCAAGCATACATGGCTTTGAAGAAAGCAGTTAAGCAAGGACTAAACTAGGAAAGAACACTTGGCCTTCTGCAACATGGCCATTATATTAACTCCTCTGAGAGCTGGTCTTTTGAATCCAAACACAGTTTGTTGTTTTAAAGTCACTAGTGATTACCAGAGGGGGAAAAAAAAAATGTTGGGAAAAACTTGGTTTATTCACTGACCAACATAACATTTAGTTCCATCTCAAGCCTTCTGCGGCATGCTACGTTGCAAGATGATGGTATGCTGTCCTCCGAGGGTCAGCTTCAAGGGCCAGGAAAACGCAGTCACCCAGGACTCAAGTTCAAAGGAAAAGGACAGCTAGTTCTTGGAATGGAATGACTGATGGGCACACAGCATTAGGATTGAACTCTGGCAATACAAAAAGACTTATTTTTATCTATAAACTAATTCTACATACAAGTTTAAATAAGAAATTATCTTCAGGCTCTTCTGTGGGCTCCAGAACCAACACCACCAGGTTTTTAGAGCAGCATTTAAAAAAAAAAAAATTAAGAAACCCTAAAGATACACAGCCAAAGCCCTAGGCTATCTCAGCATTTCATTTCCTTGTCTTCATTACCACTAAACACTAAGAGGAAAAAAGACCACAAAAAAATATTTTTTTTTTTAAGACCCTGTTGTGTGCTTCAGCTGCAGACTCCCAGACCTTCCTCTTTGAAGCCAAGGTATAGCAAAAAGGGCAAGTGGCCAACATAATGCAGGCCTAAATGTAACTTCAGGTTTTGCCAGTGAAAGCTGGTATCTTCTGAAAGGACAAGCACATTAGTGTCAACCAAGTCTAAGCTTTCAAATTAACTTCAGCTGCAATCCTTCCCAAAAGTGATGTATAAGTCATGAGGCTAAGTGTAAGTGTGGCGGTACTGCCTGTGCCCAGGAAAAGAGGCTGGACTCTTCCAAGCCTACAAATATAGAAAGAAGACCCATAACTTTTGACAAATGCAAAAATGTTATATGGAAATATAAACTCTGCTATTTTTCTGAACATATCACCACAGTAAAATCTGCTTATAAGCAGAAAACTTGATCTTTAGTCAGGAGATGTTATATTCCTTTCAGTAACTGGATGCTTCTGCAATTCCAGGGCTACATTTATTTGAATTTACTCATTGTGTTTTACAAAATGGTCATGGAGGGTCAAACAGGGTTCTCCTCCACCCTGTGTGCCTCTAATAATGTACCAGCGATTGCTGCCTCATTAGGTACAGCAAAACACATCAGTGAAAATAGGACCCCTCTTACTCCACATTAAAGAAGGAAGGAGAAAACAGGTGAATTTGCTCTGAAATAGTATTAGGGAGGAAAAAAGTTTTACTTCTTCTTTTGGAGTGTTTCTAGGTTTTGTCTTTTTATTCTAGTGCAGTTTGTTTTAAACATCAGAAAAAGTGATTCACAGCATGAGATGAAACTGAAATCCTGAAAAGTTCCTCTGATCTTGGCCCATCAGTAAAAGCAGTATGAAATGTCTGCTTTTGCTAAATGTTTTGTTTGGGTAACTTCCACCAGGGATTAAGTCTTAATGCTTTATTTCCATTAGAATGTGCTTTGAACAGGAACTTATAAAAGCTTAAATGAAATGAGAAAACACTTAGATCAGAACTTATTCATAGCAATGTTTCTTGAGGACTTTATTAGCCTGGGATTGAATGAGCTGTATTGTATCAGCTGACAATCAGTAAATAAAAGTCTGGATAATTTTTTTTTTTTTTTTTCAGTTTAGTGACCCTTTCACAGTAACTCCAGTGAGGGAGCTTGGTAAGCAAGAATGCAAACTCGTTCACTGAGATACAGTTGGAAAAGGGCACATTTTCTTGCTGGTATATATGTACAGCTATGCCTACAGAGTACCTCAGGATATAGTCAACTGAAAATAAGTGCAGCAGATTTTGAACTATATGGTCCAAGTTTTGTTCAGATTTACACAGGCCTGTATCCATGTCTATAATTTCACTGAATTTAAAAACACAGCTAAACTTTAAGTTGGATCAAAAAAAGCACTGTCTGGGCCTCTGAATCCAGCAAAGAAAATGAAAAAGTATTTAAAAGTGTTTGAAAATAAAATTCTCCTCCTTTAGCACTTAATTGTATGGATTAAAAAATAAAAAATATATATAAAAAAAGAAACTGCCAGTAACTGAGTGTGGGAGGACATCACCCTCCCTATCCCACATACTTTAAGTCTTAATCCAGTCTCTAGCTAGTAGAGATTCGTCTAAATCCTGAAGTATGAAGTGTACCAGCCTCTCAAAACTTATTATTTATTATTATTTAATAAAGTATTATTTTTTATGCCTCCTCTGGTATCCCTTTTTCTTTCCACAGTGGTCTATAAAGAAGTGAAGTACACAAGTATTCCTGTGGCCGCAGCAGGCCTTGCAAAGCCCCTTACACAGAACATTTTCCTGCAGGATGCTCCAGTTGGTTTTCAGCATAAGAACAAGACAAAGAACCAAAGCAGTAATTTCTAAAAGAGGAAGTACAGTCAGGAGAAATATATTGCTGGAGTACCCGTGCTTTCTGACAGCAGTGAAGAGGTTAACTCTTAGAGCAATGGAGTGTATGGCTCCATGGTTACAGCCCTGAAAATTTGTCCTACTGTAAAAGAGTCTCTATATTTCTGCTTACACTGTAATCTTTAAGGGAAAAAAGTTACTCCCCTGATTTGCAGTAAATTACAGCTCCAGGCAACAACTTCACCAGAAGAGAAATGTTTCTGACCATCCACTTTTATCTATACGCAAGATACAATCAGTTTCTGTTGCAGAAAGTCTCCAGCACATTCAGTTACAATTGCATCCAAGGTTAACTATTATCCCCCACCCCCCTCACCTCAAACGCGGGACTTGCTCTGGAACAGGCTGGTGATTTTCCACTATCTGCACAACACACAGTCTCTCTTGTTTTGCAGGTGTCTTGGCTACACAGCTCAGGATTTTCTAACCAAACAATCCATTTCTTCTCAATGCACCATGCTTAAAACTCTGCCCTCTTCAGATAAAGTTGCAGGTTATCATCTCTGAAAATCGTCCTACTGGTTTATTCAATTTGTCCCAAGGAAGTTAAGTTATTAATAAGTTCTTAAAGTAGCTCCCCCTTCCTCACAAGTTTTGCCTTTTGTAGACATTTTTCCGTATTCATCTGACATCTTCTCAAAAATCACAGCTCTTTGCTTTTGGTTATATGTAGAGGGCAAAGGAAAATATTTTATGGGATATGATAAAACAAAAAGAAGGGTTAGTGGTTGGACTTGATGATCTTTAAGGTCTTCCCCAACCAAAGTGATCCTATGATTCTATGAATCATTAATTCTATTGATTCTATGAAATGAGGGCTATGGAAGTGTCTCAGTTTTTCCGTGCTGTGAGAAAGGCAAGGTTAAATACTGCATAGGAAATTTGAGACTGTCCTTTTTGATGGTAAGGGGAAATGTCATTAAGCATAGGCCGTCACTGTATAGCCTCCTCCTCCCTCTGCTTGCCTTTCTCTTCTCCCACCAGCCTTTAGCAGCCTCCAGAAAGGCAACCTGCTCTTAAGACAGCAAATCAGAACTGCCCCATTTCAGGTCTTCGTTTTCCCACTCCATTCTGACACCACTGTCTCTTTCCAGCCCTGGTTCCCTCTCCCCTGCAGCACAGCTTCTCTGATGGACCATGAAATGTTATAACCAGCAACACCCTTTCTTGCTGTCTTCCTGGTCATAGTTTGAGCTAATTTCTTCCACTTTTGCCTAAGTGTCAGCCTAAATATTGTCCTTACAGCATGACTTTCAGGTACAGATAACCTTGGTTATCATTGCCTTCTACCCACACTGTTCACAGAAATTCCAAGTGCCTGCAAAGCAGCTGCCAGCAGCTCCTGAGAGAGGGTGGCTGTGCAGTGCACTAATGCCACTGACAAACCACTGTTCAGAGACATACTAGCTTGGATTTCCTTGGAATCCCTCTAAATCCCTACAGAAGGCAACATGTGGCATCTCTTCCGGGCAAGGTGTACCTAAAGCTCATTTGCAGCTCCAATCAACTCCATTTCCTGCTTTACTTTATATGTCTTAATCAGACACAATCATGTTCAGAGAATTCTTGCTGCAGCTGCCATGCAGGGAAAGTGTTTGCCAAAAGCAGAACTCAGAAGTTCTGTTGGAATCAGTCTGGCAAAGTCCTCATCTTTGCAGAGGTTTTATATCCTCTGACCTTTTTGTTCCCTTGACATCCCCAAATCGGCCTTGAACTTCAGTAACGTGTTTAAATAACCAGAGGTGGCTTCTCTGACCCTCCAGAAAGGTCCCCAGGAGCTAGTAAGGCAGACACTTGACCAGCATACTCATGTTTTTCCAGATTTGACTGAGGGGCTCTCAGAACCTGAGCTTATGAAGAGATGTACGCACTGAAAAACATTTTAACTGTTCTGAGTTCAGAGCCACAATCTTAAGATATAGTTTATTTGTTTATTAAACAGCATTATGATGTCCTGGGAAACTTTTAAAATTGCTTATATCCTATGAAGTGACATCACTGAAATGAGACAGCGGGTCACAGTGTCACAGCTGGAGCCCTTGAATCCATCATAACAAGATCTGCAAGTTTCCAATTCAAAAGCTCTAGAGTCCTGAAGTATTTTTCCTCCTAAGGGTATTTAGGTCAGGATTCGGCTTTCCATGCTTCATTTGGAATAGGTTTTGGTACTAAGCTATTGACAGGTTATCTTGTGGTCCCTTCCAACCCTGACAGATTCTGATCTGTTTTAGCAGAGGACTTTAGAGCCCTAATGGCTCAATGGTTGGACTTGATGATCTTGGAGGTCCCTTCCAACCTGAAGGATTCTATGATTCAATGATTCTGGAAGCCCTAGCTGTAAGCACTGTGTATGGAAAAGCGCCGTGTCAGAAGCTGTGGTACTGTCCTCTCCAGTGCTGAAAGCAGGGTTGTGTGACTGTGTTGCCATGCCACACGGTCTTTACAAGCTTCAGAAGTGTATGAAATACAGGTAAGCTGTCCAAGTTTGATGACAGATACACACAGGCTTAGGTGAGGGAGTAGATGTATGACACAGACATTATTGTGCATGGCAGAACTGGAGTTACAGACTTAGGATAGAACAAGAGATCTAGAGGACAACTGTGAAGAGGATCTATGTCAAAAAGATGTTCATTGAGGCAGACGATGCAGCCATTCAGACAAATGCATGGAAGAGGTCCCTTATACAGAAACATCTTACATTTGGCTCTCTCCTGTTTGACCAGTGGAATTCAATGTCCTTGCATCTCTATGAGGTTACAGACGACAAGAGTAGTAGAACAATAATGCTGAAGTAATTTTGATAGACCTAAGGACTCAAGCCTTCAGATTTTCCAGAAAGTAGATGAACTTGAACAATAACGCACACAGTTGCTGCAAATGCTTCTGAATGAACTAACTTTCATGGAAGCTAGTTTAGCCTGTCTAGCATCGATTGCCTAAACACTCTCTTCTCTACTGAGACTGCTAACAGGGACAATATTTCCATTCGTTGAAGATGCAGAAGTCCACATTTTCTCACCAGCCACAGAATGGTTCAGTTTTTCCCCCAAGCCATTTTACTGACTACAGTTCACTTCTGAGATTAATATTTTCTTGAAACTCACTTAAGATGCATTTGTAGAAGAGGAGAAAGTTCAGTCAAAAGTTTACCAGAAAAACAAAAAGCATGTAGAGACACCTTCCAAAGATAAACAGAATTGCCTTCATGGCTTAATGGCCCAGCTAGGATTAATCAGCCCAACCAAAAAGATGACTGAACATTTTTAAGCCACAAAAACTACTTGAGCGATTTCAGCATGATCTGGAAGAAGAAAAGGTAAGTGATGCATATGCTTGCCCTCACGTATAAAATACAAAGGATTATTTCTTAAAATAAAAGCCACAAGAATAATTATTTTAGTGCCAGCTCCAGCTGTTTTGGAGAACAATGAGTAACCTGATATGATCTCAAGCAAGTCTGATAAAGTCAGCTATCCATTCACTGCAGCCACTTGTTATTTTTTAGCTCTGTGAGTTGTGTTCCAGTGAAACAAAAAGAAGGGAGAGATGGTGAGAACTGAAGGCGTCCTCAAGGGAGGAAAAGAAACATGAAGCAGCTAGGTGACCCATGTGATGGCACCCAAGAAATTTTGAAGGAAGAACTAAAGTCAGCTCTGATTCCGACATTAGTGACTGAGACAGCAAATAAGGATCTCTCTCCTCTCATCTCTCTGCATCTGAAATACTAGCATCACGACTCACTATGGACCAACAGAGAATTTTGCCTGTAGAAAACCCCAGAAGTAAAAACAGTTAAACTTTCCACTTCTCAATACATCAGGGTAAAATTAGTATGAAAATATATTTTTACTTCCTGAAAAAAAAAACAGGGAAAATCTCTTTATCCTTTGATACAGTCAGCATTGGAGAAACAAACAAAAAAAAAAGAACACAAATAAAAAGGGGAAAAAAATACAAATCCTCCCCTACATAATCCTGAAAGAAATTTTCTTCCAGGACTGCACAGCGTTCCCTACCTCTAAAAGCTATCAAGAGAATATGAAATAAAATCTCTTCCCAGCTTTTCATGTTCTTTCATATAACACATTTAAAGAGAAACAAACAAGTTGTATGGGACAGTGATGAGCCTCTGAACAATCCCTCTTTTCATCAGGATCCAAACTGGGTTTCAAAAGCTTCTTGGGACATGCTTAGCTATTTCTGTTTCACAGCAGTACAGTCATGGAAAGTTTTCTATGTACCACAGCAAGGCCACAGAGCAAACAGTTTATCACTGGAGTGTCTGAGCTTGCATGATGAAAAACAAACAGGGAGTAATATATGACAAAACCTTGAAAGCAGAATTTTGGGCTCTAATTACCTGGTCAGAGGCTCTTTTCAATGGGTTGTGTGGGCTAATAAATTTCTTGTTTAGGGGACAAGAACAAGTCTACTTTGTCTGGACTCTAATCTTGGGTTTATAGTGGATTGTTATCAGTGCTTTTTCCCTGGAATTTAGTTTCTCTGCACAGATTTAAAAGAATAAGTCTTTTCTATTCCTTCAAGGCAATAGTATGTTATGTAGCTACTCCTGTATACTTTTTGCCCATATTTGGGCCATATTTGGGGTGAACAGCAACTGGCTCGATTTTCGCTTATGCTTTGGTTTCCTTTGACTCTTTGGCAAGAAGAGCCTGCAGAATTCCTACAGAAGGCCTCCCTCAACAGCACTGAGCTGGCATTGAGGCTTTACAGTATTTTTCCTTTTCCTGTTCTGCTGTACACAGATTTAGCGGGGAGCCTTTAGACACATGCCCTGGATCTTCAGGAGCTGGTGGAAGGGAGCTCAGAGTAGTTCACAGGCAGAAGGTGATGGGGCTTCTTGTGGTTCAGAGGTGTTGCCCAGTGGGTCTGAAAAGCAGCTGTGTTCAAGAGCAAATGAGCACATTCAAGCTTTTTGGTTCTTACTGTGCTGTATTTCACAGCTGAGGTCCTGCAAAACTCACAGCTACCCACTGGTATGCCTTTGGCATTTGATGATCAGATGCCACAGAACCAATGTAGGAACAACAGCATTGCTTAAGAGCTATGGCTTGGCTTCTCCCAAGTTATAGTGATTTAAAAGCATGAAGAATTGTGAGAATCAGGACATGAGACTTCTCTAATTTTTTAATAAAAATCCAGAGGAAATCAATCTCACTGACATACTTAGGGAAAGTCCACTTGACCATTTTGTGATCATGTTATCACAAATGTAAGACACTCCAAAAAAACAGGTGTACCAAACCAGCTGGAGGATGCTGAGCTGAATGGAAAGTATGTGCTGATCAAATATTTACTATTGCTGCTGGGGACGGAGCAGAGAGGTGGCATTTCCATGACATTTTGTTCCTGTAACACCAAGAACTGTTCTATAACCTTTGAATGTCCCTTGAAGTTGTTAAATTCACACCAGAAGCAAATGGAGAGATTTAGAAAGGGTGAAATTACTTATTCTCAGTCCATGGTATTGCACATAAATAACACAAGTCAATGTCATTAATAAATGACTCCTTATGATGACTGTGAGAAATAACTGATCATAACAAAAGAATTTACAGCTTAAGAGCAGGGTGACATAGCAATTCTGTGCAAGGTTATCTTGCTCTGTCCTGTTGTAATAGGCATGTGTGCTTAGCTGAAAATTTATTTTAAAAAGCATACTCATATTCCACAAGTTAGCTAAAAATAGCATTCTACAAATAGGTGTTTCCATATCATCTCTTAGCCAGAGCTCCCAGAACACCCTATGAGAATGTGTGAATTAAAAGGTTTTTACCACTTCCACCCTGCATCTGTTCGTTTCTCATCATCCTTTTTGAAAGTTGCTGTTAGAGATGTGACCTGAGGTATACGCTGGTTTGACTTACATAGAAAACAAGCAGGAGCAAGAAACTTAAAATATATGCCATGTTCAAGGAGGTAACAATGGAAAGATTCAAAATACGCATGAAATGTTCAGCACAAGAGATTAAAATTGTTCCAGCAGCTGAATTTTTTGCCAAAATTTCAATTTGTCTCATTTAAAAATACACGAATAGCCTTCTTCTGACACAGCTGTCTTAACCCTCAGTTTTTGCTCCTTTACAAACCTGTTTGGATGCAGTAGACACACACACATATATTTATATATATATGTATACCTTCTTTATCAGGCTTCACAAAAGACCTCAATTCTAGCTAGTTCTTCTCACTAGAAAAAATGCAAAACTATTACCTATCCTATATTGATTAATATTTCATCTAATATAGTTTGAGAATGTGCCAAGCAGTATAGAACAATAACAAGAGCTGTCATGGAGGAGAACTCAGTGCTTTTGGTAAATGGTCTTGTGTAAAACTGCAACAATATGCTTCTGCTATGAGAGGAGATCTGTTATGGAGGAGGGGATAAAGGCAAAAAAAACAAACTAAAATGGCAAAAAACCCAAACCACTCAACCCCCAAAAACAGCTCCAAAAAGAAGGAAAACCTCACAAGACCATAAAAATAAAAATAAGAATAAAAATAAAATTAAAAATAAAAATAGCTGTTAACCACTGAACCTAGGATACTTCATCTGCAACCTGTGGGAACTGCAGGTTGGTTTAAACTATGCTTAGTTTTGTGATAGATGTGAATTTCACTTATCCCTTCATAGCCTATTTTATTCTCAATTTGCATTTCATTATAGAAGTCAGGATTATTGGGGTGACTTCATGCAAATGTATAATTTATCACACTGGGCAAAGTACTTTTAAAATTACTGTTAGTGAAGAGCAAGTGCTACACTGTGTTTTCCCTGAATCTAAGTCCTCTGTAAAATGGGGAATTAACATAAAATTGTTTTTATTCCACAGAATAGGAGAAAGCAACAACAGAAATAAATATTTTAGACCAAAATTGCAAATGCTGCCTACTTCTCACAGCAGTCCGGCTAGCAAACATCACAGCTTTTTAGGAGAGCTGGGAGAAGTCCATGCACCTCTTACTTGTGCATCATCAAATTCCAGTAAAAGTAAAACCAACCAAACACATACATACACACAACCCAAATAGATACGTTGAAGTATTTCTCCTGTATTAACCTAACCTCACACCACAGAGCATCCTTTCTTCTCGAACACTTTCAAAACAATCCTATACATTCATCCAAGCTTATGCATATAATATTTAGTAGTTTTCATTAACGTCTGATTTAAATGTGACCATTAACTTCTGGAGGCTTCTTTAAAATGAAAAAGAAAATCCCTGCTTTCTGTCATTTTGTTGTTATGTTTAAAGACTCTTCCCCCTGGGAATTTGCTGTGGTCAGAAGGTTCCATCACAAACTCACTGTATTACATTTGCTGTAAAAACAAGAAGTCAGTGCCTTCTTCATTTCCTTTTCAAGAATCGTGGTTTATGATGTTTTAATTAATCTCCTCTTAGCTTGACAATTTAAGAAGTAATTTGAACAGGCTTTCACTGTTTTAGTACTGTTTATTTATGAAGTTATTTACTTAACTTCAAAGCTGTGGTCATTGGTATGGGAGCCTGGGTGCTCATTACATATCCCCAGGTGGGTCCATTTCTGCATGTATCGTGCAGCGGCCTCTTTTTCTCCCTTAAGATAGTCCCGTGAGAGGTAGATAGATATTTAAAATTTAAAAAGCATTAAAAGACCAGAGTCTGCACTATCCTCATCATAAAATCATGGCAGCTCCAAGTAAAACAAAGGCAGCTTGCACTCTACCATGAAATATAAGCCAACTGTTTCAAAATCAATGCTGAAACAGCTTTGATATTTTCAAGGGATAATTTATAGCAAAATTTACAGTGGTAACAAGGATGTAAGAATGCCCAGCATAGGCAAAGCTCAAAAACAGATGAGAAAGAGTATTCAGTGTTTCAGATAAGAGTGAAAAACAAAAAATCAATGAACCCAACTGCATGGTCTGGTAGCAGAATTACAAAGGACTAGAGGAAGCCTATCACATTTTTAGTCCCCCAAGAATCAGAAGTATTTGGCAGACACTTGAGACAGGAAACAAATAAGTTTTGAGGCCTCAAATGTTATTTATAAAAACGTCAACTCATAGCAATCTTCCATTAAAATCTCATATTATCACTGCTGAAAAATGTGTATTTTAAGACATTAATTTAGAGTTGCAGAGTTCCCTGAACCATCTACATCTCTGTCTCTCATATACATGTATATATGTCTGTGCATAGGTATATATGTACCGATAAAGCAATTTGATTGCCTTTAAAATACATTTCTTGTAAGTCAACACCCGCCTGATTGCACTAAATTGTTTGGTTTAAACATTGCTCTCTAGGGCACTGATAAACTGTATTTTTGTGGGTTTGGGAAAGCTGCAAATATTTGCACTTTAAAAATCCCATATTGCAGAAAAGCAATGTTTCAGCAATCAAGAACATGGCCTGTTCTCTGAGCATGATTCACTGTAGCTAAGCCCCCAAAGAACCAGAGCTAGTGGATGATAGCCAGTAGTAGCATATTCCAGAAAGGTTAAAAACAAGCCCTGAAAACATAAATAGGTGCTGTTTAAAACAAATTGTGCACAAGTACCATCATTCACAGACGTAGCCAGCACTACACTGTAGCCCAGACATAGATTAAGTTTCCTCCTGGTAAACACAACTTCTCCCATTCAATGTTGTCAGCCAAAGCAGCAAAAACCAAATCAGGGCCTGATATAAAAAGTGGTCTGTCCTTGGCTGAGTTTTATCTCTTCTGGGGACCACATCCTGAGAGTGCCCTGCTCTGTTTGCTCCCAGTAGCCACAGAGGGGATGGCAGACCCCTACCTGAGAGGGTGCAGCCAGCTGCAGGATGAGCCTACCCCATTAACATTTGCCACCTTTGTCAGTCACTGACATGGGAGGGAGTTTGGTCAGCAGTTTTGCAGACCATATGAGGTCTGGCTAGTCAAATGCTTTAGCATTTGAATGACTCTCAGCTAACCTCTTTTTGGCCCAGACTCAGCACAGCTCAATGCAACCTCAGCAATAGCATTTGATAGACAGCAGTGCAAGAAAACAGCACCTGAAGCTTCTTACCATAAGCCATATACCAAGAAACACACTACAGAGACATTTAGTACCCATATAAGGAGCAACCCTGGCACTGATATGCTGTTCTCATTGAAGTCTCCCTCACCTCACACTGCTGCAGCCTGTACAGACTCCCACAGAGTTTTGGGTTGCACAGCTTTGTGTATGAAAGCAGGAGCAGATGAACCTAGTAACTCAATGATAAATTCCACAATCTACAATAAAACAAATCAACAAAACAGAACAAGCCCACACATCTGTGCTGAGCTCTCAGCCCCAGTGCATTTTTGCCAGACACCCCTAAAGCCAGAGGGATCATGGCAAGAGCTGTCTTCCTTGCAGACCTCAAATAGAGTAATTTCATTGCTCCCCAATACTTCCTGGGGCATCCCCAAGAAGCACCTTTGATACAAGTACTCCTACAGCCCTGTATCCCCCCCGTTGTAGCAAAATGGCTCCAAGTTGAGACCAGCTTGGGCTGAAGCTGCTTGCATCCCCAAGAAGCACCTTTGATACTAGTACTCCTACAGCCCTGTATCCCCCCGTTGTAGCAAAATGGCTCCAGGTTGAGACCAGCTTGGGCTGAAGCTGCTTTTGTGCAACTCTTCGTGTTCCAGCCTGCCCAGACAAACAGGTCCTGAAGAGCTCATTCCTCTGCTTGATTTTTATAAAAGAGAATAAATAGTTTTGCAGAACCGACTCAACCAGGATGAGTTCTACCTATCCTGCACGACATCTGTAGGAAAGCATGGGTTATAGATATGACTGACACTTCCAAGGAAATATTGCTATTTTTCATTCCTCAAGGTCAGACAGGGAGAGAGGGACCACCATAGCAAAGGACATCAGAATTTCCTGCCACGTTTGTAGGGACTCTTACATCTGACTTTATTGAAAGAGGAATAATCCCTGTAAGCTCTGGCATCTCATATTCAATCACTCCTGGAAACAAGCAAACCAGCAATGGCAGCACACCTATAAGGGGGAGCCCAGGAGTGCAGTTCAGCAGAGGATAATAGCAATAATTATATCTGCTGTAATAGAGGTTATTCTGGCTATTTCCGTTGGCACAGACATTGTGTAACACCCAGGGAAAATGAAGTTGTCCTCCTCAGGGACACTTCACAAGGAGATGAACCTCTGTGCTATTCTGAGGGAATACCACTGAGAAGGGCACAAGTGAATGAATCTGGGCCACAAACCAAAGAGTATAAAAGAATGCTTCAGTCTGTATCAGAGGAAAGACATATTTGCCACTCTAATTCCATTTTTAAACAAGCAGCCAAGGGGTCTTTACCTCCCATATGAGAGGCAGGCAAGGAAGAACTTTTTTATTTAAAGCAAAAAATTTTATAGATGGTCTGAAGTTGGGGGAAGCACTTTAACCAGCTGAAGCTTGAGCTACTTTAGGGCTGGGACGATATTTTCCATGTCTCATCTGTGTGGCTGTATAAAAGGACAGGAAGGTCTGATTTTGCAGTGTGTCCAAGCAATCTTGTTTGTGAGTGTCCTGGCACCACAAAACTATTTTAATCCCCCAAGTTATCCTTCCCATTGGGCAGTTTCCATACTCACCTATTTATAAACCTAGTTGTCTATTTTCTCTCCAAAGTCAGATTTTGTCAGACTATAGTAAAATTACTCTATGTGTTTGTGTGCCCTCCTCTGCTTCCAGCTTACCTCACCTGGCCATATGCATGGTTTATCCTGTTATAGCTCTGGCAAAGTCACAGGGTGCACGTGAGCTAACCTACATCTTATCTTATGAACTGTCTGCTCCCTTGACCTGAGGTCCTTCATATGTTTGTGTTGCCTTAATGACCTATTGCAAGCAATATTGCTGAGATTGCTTTTATTATTTTTTTCCCTCCATTATATTTACATGCTATTTTCCCAGCCTCCTTGTCTTCTCAAACTTGACAATCTTACACACAGTTCCAGAGTGTAACATCATCAAATAAACCATCAAGTGAAAGAAAACCTCACTTTCGTTATCCATTTCCAGCAGAAAACAAAGCTGCATGTGGCTTACATTTACACTATCTACAGTAAATACCTAGTAATGCTAGATATTTTCAGCACCTCTAGAGAAAAGTATCATGTCTTTCCCTGGATTTATCAGTAAACACAGAAAAAAACAAACACAGCTCACCCTTACACAAGTGAAGTGATTTTTTAAAATCTCCATTCATGTTTTCATCTTCGGCTCCTCGTTTTGCGTGTCTTACAACAGAACAAACAAACAAACAAACAAAACACAACAACAAACACAAACAGGGAGGGCTTCACTACCTCTGCCAAGACTTGGCAAGTAAATGATTGAGGCATGTATTTCAAATAATTCAGATGTCCTTATCAGTTCCATTCATTTTATCTACTGGAAATAAATGTGACTACCAGCTAACAGTCTTCTGTTGGCTGTAGCAGAGATTTGATAAATCACATGCTGCTTGAGACAGTACAGCTTTACCAGGTGAAAAGAAAACCTGAGAGGGAAAAGGTCCTCACAGCTGCTTACCACAGGTTTCTTTGTGCATTAGTGTTCTCTTCAAAAAGTGAAAAGTTGTGGCAGTGCAGCAAGGAGAGGAGTATCTTGGCAGTCTTCACCTTCAGGTCTCACCCCTTTTAAAATAGCTAATAAGAGGTTATGCAGAGAGCTTTCCCCTGTGCTACATTTGGAGATAGGAAGGTGTTAAGAAGAGTTAAACTGCTGGGAAAGGCCTCCCATTAAAGGAAATTCATGGATAGCTGGGCATGGATTTGGTGAAATTTAAAAGAGATTTGAAATTCCTATAGGTACTGAGAAAGTTTGGGCCAGAAGATGATCCTCTGAATTCATATGAAGGAATACAAAGACACCAGAAAAAAAAAAAAGAGTGCAGGTATACCTGCCAATATAATTCTTTTGGATTCATTATTCTTTTCATAATATTTATTTCTGAGAGCACCTTCAGTCCCTGCCCTCTGATACTGAACCTGTGTGTAATGGGCATGTTTAAACTCTCTCCACAAGTGAGCTTGCAGCTTTCAGATTAGCCACTTCCTCTATGCAGCCCACACAACTTACAAAACAGGTTGCCATTTACCCTAAATCCCTCCTCTAAATCACACACCCACTCATCCAGGAAAAAAATGACACCTACAGGTTTTTAAATGAGTGCTCCTCCTCTGACCACACCATGAATGCAGAACTTATGATTCAATTTGTATTTGAGCGTAGGTTTATTCATTAAGCTTCTCCACAACAACTTTTAAGAAAGATTGCTGTTGATCAGAGAAGTCAGGTTGATTTACCTTGGACATAGAAGCCCTCTGCAGAATCAGAGGCATCACAGGGCTAATTGCTATTGTGGACTGTCCTCAGCAGGTAAATATACAGAGCACTGAAACAAGTTGCTGGAAGTTTTGTGGACTTAAGAGCACAGAAAGGAATGCACAAACTTTTCCCACCTTATGACCACGTCTTTAAAGTTTCATAAGAATTGACTGCTTCCTATCATGCATTAAATGCCATTTAAAAACTGGTAATATATTTCCCAGCTTACTTTTTTTTTCCAATTTTGTCTTGAAAATTCCGCTACGTTTTTTTTTTCTAGCTCTAGACAGTAAAATGTACAGTCCTTTCATAACAGTTACCTGTGCCCCAGTATACAGAAGAAACAATCCACAGGGACTAAAGAAGTAGCTTTCTCACTGCCTCTCCCTCCCCTTACTCCCACCATAACCACACATTTACAAAAAGCATAGTTTTGCCTTTTTTTTTAATTGTTGTTTACTGTCCTGTGGTTGGATGGTGCCATTTCCAAAGCTGTAAGCTGACCTGGCTTATTACCAACATTCCTAATGCTGCTGCTGCATAGGGAAAAAAAAATTCCCCATAAACCACCTACACACACAAACATTCCCTTTGGAGAAGAGGCAAAGCACAGAGTTGGGAAAGGATAAAGGTCAAATCCATAGCACATAAAACCATTTGAGGTTTTGTGGTATAAAAGTGACATGAGTTTTTTATCATATAATCGTGCACTGATGCTGTCATAGCTTTAGAGATTGTTCCACTTCTTGACTCAACACTGACAAATGACCCAAAAAGAAACTTCTAAAGGAATAAGCAAGTTCAGTGATAACTTAGTTGTGGATGAAAATTGTTTGAGCAATCTGAGACACAGAGTGTCCCAACCACAAGACTACCACCAAGTGTAATTTCTTGTCACCAAGTGACTCATTTAAGAGGCAGCTATGAAAACCATTAAGCTCTTTTATTCCTCTTCTTCTGCACAAAGCTTTAATACACTTATTGAGAACACGGATGGCAGAGGAGACAATGCTGAGTGGTTTACAGCATCAGACTACCTAGGAAATATAAACTAAGGATAACTTCCTCTGTTCAAAGTCCTTATGATAGAATTTTTAACTTGAGCCTCATTAAAACTAGAGTTACTCTATGAGTAAAAGAAACTAAACACACCAGTCATTTCAAACTTGCTGCATGTGGAACTTACATGTTCAGTTTCCAAAATGTGCTGCATTTCACACCTTGTTGTTCTTCAAAGCAAAGATTAATTTTTTATTTATTTAGTTTTTTCTGAGGTGAAGCTGTCAGTATTTCAACAGAGGAGAAAGCTTCTGAAGAAATCTGAGCGTGTACACAGCATAAGGAAATAATACTCAGGCAATTGAATCCTCAGGGGTGGAGGTGTTGCTAGATGCTAAGCCACCTCATCCTGAGGGACACTGCTCTTACCAAAAGCTTGAATATGAAGAAGTAACTTGCATCACTGTAAGAGAACTTGTTCTGGGAGGTAATGAAATCAGATAAAACTCCCTGCAGACAAGGAAAGCTGCAAATGCTGTCTATGATGAGAAGAGAGCAAGGCAGGAAACTGATGGGAGTGAGGGCTTTACGTGCTCTTTTTCAGGTCTTGAAAACTGCACTGAAACACACATGAGAAGGGCAGGTAAACACCAAATGAAAGAAAAGTTCTTTTATGTCTGGTCCACTCAAGAGTTGAGGCCAAAGTCAACACAAGGAGCTTGCTTTAGTCATAAAACCCCTCAGTCTGTCTCAGTGGCTTGGGGATTTTTTTCCTCCTTCCTTAGTAATGTTGTTATTGTGTACAACAAAGAAAGATTTCATGCAGCTTTCTTAAATATTAACTACTCACGATCTGAGGAGAAAAAGCCAACCACAGGGTTTGCATAAATATTCTACAGTTATAGGCCAATGAATGACACATATCCCCTCTTCTGGAAGGACGTCATAGTTAACCCTTCTCAGTAGTACACACAAAATCACTACTAGTTGTTTGGTAGGAAGAATTGCTTTATACTCCTGTTAAAGGAGGAATCAGAAAATTATGGTAACGTGGTTCACTGAAATATAGTATAACAGACAAAATTAATGAAAAAGAAAATATAACACCTGGACTAAGAGCATTAAAGTCTTTTGGGGAAAAAAATGGCTGCAAGCCGTATGCAGTGTGCACTGAAAATGATGAAGCTGTCAGAGAAAGGAGATGGATCTCATCTAAACCTCCTTGGGGAAAAAAAACAACTAATATATTTCAAATCTTTACTGAGAGTTGGGAGGAAACATTTGAAACAATGAGAGGCATTTGTGCTACACTATTATCTTTGCCATGTTCAAACTGTGTCTCCTTTGGGGAGTTTATCCATTCCTGTGCTTGCCAAACATGAAAGTGCATGATTAAAAATGGCCTCTTTTAATATATTACCTGATTCAGAATTGCTTGAGTGGTAATTTAAGGCACCAATTCAGGATTCTTTTTGTCCAAATCCAGCTCTGGTGATGTAGACTGCTGAGGGTGCAATGAATGCAGAGAATTTGCTCAGCCCAGGAGCAGAGTAGCTGCTGCTGCCCACCTCCATTGGCATTTGCTCTCTGGCCTTAGGTACAGAGGCAGAACCAAAGCATGTGCAACGTTTGTGTTACCAACATTTAATGCCCATGAGCTATATGGAAATTAAAACAAGTCACCCAGAGTTCCTGTAGTTTACATGAGTGAGTGAGTGTGTCCACAGGGACGCTCGCCCAGAGTTCCTGTAGTTTACGTGAGTGAGTGAGTGAGTGAGTGTGTCCACAGGGACGTGAGGGTATAGGTAGCACAAACCAATTTTGTTGCACTTTCCTTGGGCTGGATTTTTGGCAGAGTATAAAGCTGTCAGAACCTGAAGTAAAACAGGTTCAAGACTACCACGTTATGGTGGCTATCCATAGCTACTGCTGCATTCATCATAAACATAGTCTAGAACCAGGTTACTGCATGCTTGGGTTCTTAGCTTATTTTCCAACTTCTTTGTGGTCTCTCACTAATGCATGTAGTGTAAGACAGGGAAAAGACAGCAGTGAAACAGCTCAGCCCCTACCACTGTACACAAACCTGAAAGAGAAGTCTTCAGTCATGTTTGCATCCAGCATCACTCACTGGTGGAAGTGTTGTGCTAACTGTTTGGCCCTGGTCTCATTCATTGGAGCTCTGCTACCAGCTCTGTGGGCTATGAGGACCTAAATCTTTCTCTCCAAGCCTCTGTACAGATGCCAGCAGTAGCGTTTCTGAAAGTAAGAGCAATATGAGCGCAGGATATGACGCACGCTTCCTCACATGGGTTTTGACTCAGAATCCCTTCCTCAACCAATCCCCTGAGCAAGTACCACTTTTTGTGATTCAAGTTCCTAATAATTAGCCCCCCTTCCTGGACCACGGTGCTCGTCAGCTGGTGTTGCTTCCTCCTTTTCCACCAATTTTATGGTGAGTGTTCACAGGACTGGGCTGGGACGATGAGGGCAGGGTGCACACAGCTTGGCATGGACATGGGCTTTTCCATCTATAGACTATGGTCACCAAGAGAGTGAGAACAGCAGATGGAAATCATTCCTGGATCTCTGATTTTTATTTAAAGATTTAATCATTCCCTTTGACATTTTCAATCACAAGATCTCCCCAGCAGTGAGATTCCTGAATCAGGCTGATGCACCATAGAATCATAGAATCATAGAATCCTTTAGGTTGGAAGGGACCTTCAAGATCATCAAGTCCAACCATTGAGCCATTAGGGCTCTAAAGTCCTCTGCTAAAACAGATCAGAATCTGTCAGGGTTGGAAGGGACCACAAGGGTCACCCAGTTCCAACCCCTCTGCCATGGGCAAGGACACCTCCCACTAGATCAGGCTGCCCAGAGCCTCATCCAGCTTGGCCTATAATCCCACACCTTCAGAGGTATCAGCTGGATCACTGAGTCTTCTCCATGAGCATGTGTTTTTGAGACAAAGATGTGTGTGAGATGACTATGAAGCTGTACCATCGTGGAGTCACTGTTGACCCGGGGGAACAGACCTCAGCTCCCCAGATGTTTTGAGAAGAGCTGCCTGTTCTTTCTGGTGTGATTTGAACCAATTTAACAAACAAGGTGATTAAAGGCAGAATGGCCACTGCTTCAGCCTGTCAGATTTCTTCAGCCTGTCAGATTTCTTCAGCTTTTTCATAGTGCTAGACTGCTACCTCACTTTCAGTAAATTTAACATGCTGACCACATATCCCTCACCAATCCTTCAGGTTTTACAGTCATTCAGAGGCTCTGCTGCAGTTTTGGGGACTGAGGTAGAATTTATTGCAATAATGTTCTTTTTTGGTTTTAAAACCTACTTGGTTTCAGACCATTTACTTGGAAAATATTTCAGGTATGTTATTTTTTCCCATTGTGATAGCTAGACTAAGTATTAGTGGTATCCTAAGTAACAGGAGCTACAAGGGGAGTCCAGGAAGAAAAGCAGCTGTGGTAGATGCTGGTGTTGAGCAGCCATCCAGCCATGCTTTTTGGAGGTCTCTGTAGGCTTCAGCCTGGGAGGCTGCAACCACAAGCAACTTAAGCTTCCTGATTATGGAAAACTCTCACAGCAATGTTTTCTATGGTTCTCTTATGACAAGGCAGCATGGAGATGGTAAGAGCCAAAATTTTAAAAATTGTCAGAAAATGCCAAATGTTCAATACTGAAACTTCAGGAGAATATCTTGGAACTGAAGAAGTTTACATCTATAAGGACCTCAGGATATCACCTGCAGCTCGTTTGTTCCAGATTAGAATCATGGAATAGCTGGACCTAGATGATCCCTGGTGTATATATCAGCTCTTTTAAAAACCTCTGATATCAAAGTCTCCTAAACGGGCTATATAGGCTATTCATGAACTTACAAAGTTCTTTCCAATCCTGCAGATGAGTGCTGATCTCTTCACTTTTATGTCCTGCCTATGGAGAGCAATTGATTACTCTCACCTTTGCAACAGCTTTCTTCTATGTTTGAAATCTGTTATCAGACAACCTGATGTCTTTCCCCCAGACTAAATGCATCCCTTCAAAGTTCCTTCACCTTCCACATAGCTCTAATCATCCTTCTTGATCATTGCAATTTGGGATATTTATTGTGAACTGTGCTGCCTTTGTCAAAAGATTTTTGAAAGCATACACCACTGACAATGCACTTTTACAAATTTGAGACTTTGAAGTTTTGGGAGGCTCTGTTCATAAACCAGGAAAACTATTTCCCCTAAAACTGAAGGTTTGAGCTTCTTTATAACAATATAGTTGCTTGCATTACTTCAGGTTTAAATTACTTTTCTTCCTAGTGACATAAATAGCTATCTATGCTGATGGGCTCATATAATATTTCTGTCCAGCAACACGTTAATTCATTGAACTTCAGTTTCCTTTGCTCAACACAACAAAAGTCAATGGAGATATAGTATAGGTTAATGTTTCCATCATTTAGGGTGTCTAAGTTGTACAATTGTGGACTGGGTGTTTATGTGATGTTTATTTGTGGTTATTACTGAATTACTGTCCACAGCAGAGGCGGTGCCTTAATTTTGCATATCGCTAGATAACATGTAGTAAAATGGGATTAATAATACAGGCATGTTGCAAAGATTTGCTAGTGACTGTGAGTATTTTTTTCATCCTTGTTCTTACACAGCATTTGGGCATCTGTCAGTTGAAAACATTATGCAATGTTTGGCAACAGTGTGTTAACTGTCCTCTCATGCAGTAAAAGCTATTGGCATTCTCCATTGTAGACTTTATTTGTTTAATGCAGTGATCAAAAGGCACAAAGTATTGCCACTAAAGCCTGAGTCACCCTCCCCAAGGAACAACCACCCTTTCTTTCCATTTGGGTGGAGATAGTGTATTTCTTACTAAGCAAATGGTGATCTCAGTCTGAAATTTGTTGATAATACTTAGTAAGCTGAAGTGGGCTATTTTATCGTGAGGAAACTAAGAAGAAGAAGTTTATTGCATTTATGTTGGTAAGCCGCTGTCATTGCACTACTAAGATCACAGCAGCAGTTTAATGTCTCTTTTTTTCCCAGTGCAATAAAGAGGGAGAGGGAAGAAGCAGCACTATAAGTGGTGCTGCTTTGCAAAAACATCTGGCAGATCCTGGCTGTAGCAGAGGAATAGAGACATCTCTCATTTTTTTTACCAGACGTGCTGCTTGTGCACCGTCTCACTTTCTAACAGGGACATTCTTTCTGTGGAACCACTGTTTTTGACTTTTTATGTATTAGGATGATCAGCAGCAGCAGCAGGACACAGCAACAGTCACCCTGATAGGGACTGTTTGCCTGCTGTGGGCAACAACACGTGGTAGAAGTGGAAAAGAGTGTGAGGTGGAGGTTGGTGAAGCTGCCTGTCATGTGTTAAGGGGTGGGATCTGAGCATGAGGAGGATTGGTTTATCCCGCCCTAGACAAGGTCAAGCAGAAGACTTTGCAGCTGGATGCTGCTTCCTTATGCCCCAATACTAAATGCAGAAAGGAGGAAGGAAGGGGAGGAAGGGCAGGGTTCAGAACCAGGGTTGTGGCAAATCCCACACCCAGAGAACGTCCCATTTCTCTGCTGTTAGCTACTATGACCCTCCCAGCAGTCTGGTCAAAGGTAAAGGAGGGAAAAGGAAAGCACAGGGACTGAGGGTGGCACATTAGAAATTTGCTGGAATTGGTCTGTCGGGCTGGAACATAACAGGGCTCTGGAGAGTTATTCATAATACAAAGTTTCCAAATATGTACAACTCACGCTCAAAAAATGGCTTGTGTCTGAGGGCGGGGAATGTTTTTCCCAGCCCCTGCTTGCAAGACAAGTAGGAAAACAGGGGGAAAAAATTACTACAGTAGACTGTTTGTTTAAATAAAGATAATTGCACTGAAGTTTGCTCAGGTAATGCTTATTCTTGCTGCCTGCTTGCTAGAGACTGTCCAGCGCAGGCACCTGATAGCACAGCTGTGTCCTAGTGGTGCACAGAAGAGGGATAGGTGTGTGCCTGGGAGCCTGAGCGTGGGCTTGGTAAGGTCTTTGGGGAGTTTAAGTAGGCTTTTGTGTGACTCAGAAGTCATACTAAATGCCTAGGGTTTTTTTTTTTAAAGATTAGTTAATTTATTTTAGCTGGATGGAAACACTAGGTGGTAGGTGATAGCTGCCTTTAACATAGTATTTTTTCTTATGTGAATTTTTGCTCTTGTTTCCCAAATGTATAAAAGTATGAATCTCCTCACAGGCAGCCACACTTCTGTACTGCCTGTGTCAAAAAGTCATTACTTAGATCAATGGCAGTAAATTCTTCTGATGTGCTGTATCAAATTTCTTTTTAAAGAATTATTGGATCTTACAGCTGGTCCAAATTTCTGTCTGTGCTAAACTGGATACCAATGCCAGCGCTTTACCATCACTGATCTGGAGTGAGCCCCTCAAAGGCATTTCTGGATAGATACCTCTCAAGTGCTTCAAATAATTAAACTGTGACAATTCCTGCCTGGCTGTGATGTAGGTGACAGTGACCAGTTACCTGGATTTCTCATAGCTGCAGGTGACAAACTGACAGAGCCATGCTTGATCCTGATGGGAGGAAAGCTTCTTCTCAGCCTGTCTGACTCTTTAAAGATCTTTGCTTGCCTCAGCCATGTATCAAGTCACTCTGACCTGCTACAGTTAGATTTCCATAAATACAACCTACAAATGGAAATACTTGCTCTAGCTAATGCTACAGGAAATTACAGGTCAATTCATTTATCATGCTCCTCAGGATAATATAGCACTGGGTGCACACACTATTCCTTTGATTATTCAAAGCATTGTTCTAAATCACCTAGCACTCAGGACATGTTCCTGCAGATGGCAAGAACCAGCAAGTCCAGGCTAAACTGGGGAGTCGTAATGTACTGTCTCTGTCAGTTATGCTGACAAATAAGGTGGAAGCCTAACCTGTGGTATAACAAGCTGTAGTGCTCTCATCAGTGCAAAATTAACCTCCAGGTAATGTCCACATTAGATGTACACCAGGAGCCAGTGAAGACTAAGCTCACCTGAAGTGTGGATGAAAACTGATAGGTCTCTGGCTCTCCCCCTTCCATTTCTGTCTGTCTTCATCTGAAACCACTCATAAGACATGTAGTACCAGCCTTGCATTTTCTGTAGGTCTCTGTGGACATGGGGACAAGGAGCAATTACAAATTAGTAATAGATTACATATGAGGAATTTGCCTACATAGTAGGGTGACAATATTGCTCTTTAAAATCTGCAAGATCAAAAGAGCTTCAAAGCAAAGCATTTCATGCCAGGGTGAACTTGAAGTGCTTTATTCCTTTTTTCAACTGGGGCACAGAGATGAACAAGAACATGTTCTACATTCCGTGGTGAGACACACTGGACTTCTGAGCTGGGACTGTACATTTGACACTCCAAAGTAGACTTGCTTTTTCTATTGATTGAAATAGCACAGAGTGGGTAACTGAGGCCTGGAGACAAATTCAAAGAAGCAAATGTAGTCTTTTGCAAGGATCACACATGCAGGAGGAAGGACTCTCTATGAGCTGGCATCTCCTTTCAAGCTCTGTTACAGTCTCTCCTAATATTTCTGCTTGAGGCTTTCTCTCCCTGTAAAGAAGAAATGTTTATGTTTTGAAATATACATTTAAAAATGTCCAATAAGTGTCTTCATGACATATGCTCATTGGTCCTTTAAGGAGACTTCAAACCAACTCCTTGCTTCTGCAAGTCTGTTTCACACCTGAAGTTCTATGCAAGAATAAGGATCTGCCAAAGACATCTGTCTGCAGGAGGAAGATATGCCAGATTGATCCAGTGTGGGCTAAAATCAACACTCAGATTGCCTTTATGCTAGGTATTTCTATGAATCTGCTCTTCCAGAAGCAGAGGAAGCCTCTAAGTGTCACTTGAAGGTATTAGAAGTTTTTGGAAGAACAGCAGGTTCCCCTCATTCCATGATGATGGTGTTCACTTTTTCCCAAAGCACTTCCAAATATTTTCATTTGTTTTGTGTTTTAGGGGCAAAGAAACTGTTGAATAATAGCATAGCCAGACACATCTTTAAATACTTTTTTGTGTTTGCAGAGTTTTACAGAGTAAACATTTTGGTGAGAAGCTTTTTCTGGTGTTTTTAAAGTTTTTCACGGTAGTGTCTTACAGATATATGCACTGAGTGAAGTAAAAAAAATAAACAAAACAGTAGTTTTCACCTATTTGACTGTGAAATTCAGTTTTTGTTTCTCACAGTGAGGCCTCAGACATTTCTAGTTCTCACCACATGTAACTCTTTATGACAGAAAAATCGTGTTCCATAACCAAAAGTCTTCAGCACAGAGATCCTGGCAGTGCAGCTATGCTGAATATCTACTTAGACCAGCTATTCTTTAGCAAATTAAACTGACTTGTGACAGCAAGGTGTTTACATTTGGGGGCATATCATGTTGAAAGGGAGAAAATTAAGTTGCTAGTCAATTAAATGTGTACTTATTTACTGAACTAAGCCTATATTGGAGAAACCTGGTAAAACGCTATTTCTGTGCAGAAGTGAAGCTTGGTTTATAAATCCTCCACACTTTCCAAATTTCACTGTGCTGCACAACTAAGTTGAAACCGTGTGACAACATTGCAGAATTATCAAAAGGAGGTAGGGCTGGAATGAGAACAGCTGCTTAAGTAAGCAGCTGTGAAGGAGTGAAAGGCAGCGTGGGATGTGAATGATAAAGTTAGTTGTTTTTCCTTGCTAAAATCCACCTATCTACATTTTCATCACAAAAAACTAACACTCATATACCTGCTAAGATGAATAGAGTACCTTAAAGTGCTATTATTCACGTGGTAAATGCCAATGCATCATCTTGTGTTCAGGTTTTCTTGCAATCGTGGTGGTTGTAGACTAAGTTTTTAATAAATGAAGGCTAATTTCTGAACAGATTTTACACCAATGCCGTATTTCAGGTGAAGTGTCTTTATTTGTTGAGCTTTAATCTGTAAAAGTACCTGACTACTTCTATGCATACTGGGGTGGAACAAAAAAAGGCAAATATACTAGTTAAGGAAAGCATAAAGGACGTCAGCTTGTTTAGTCTAGCAAAATAAGAACAAATTAGTGGAGTGGAGATACAATTACTGCAAATAAATACACCAGGACATAACACTAGGAAAGGAAGAGAATACTTAAGCTAAAGAACAATGTTTAGCTTACTAAAAATAGGTAAGAATTGGTCAAGAATAAATCTGTACTGGAAATCAGGTTTCCAAATCCCAGAGGAATACAAATTTGGAACAGCCTTCTTCGAGGGCCAAAATCCCTCACTAGTTTTAAAAGGAAGCTTTATACAAATGATACCTGTGATGTCCATGGAATATGTCTGATCACACAGGAGATACTCCCTGCTCTGGCATTTTATTTTCAGCCCTTCCTTTTAGATACACCATGAAGGAATCTCAGAAATTAGGCAGGTCAGATTTACACTTTGGGATGTCTTTATTTTACAGTTCCAGGGCAGTACATGTGCACCTCTTGTGCACCTGTCAATAGAGCTGAGAAATGGCCTTATTCAAGCTTGGAGTTGTTATCAGTCAAACTAAGCAAACCACATCTTCAACAAATGAAAAAAAAGTTACTCGTTTCTCTTCTCCCTGTATTTTGTCCCCAAAGGAAAGAAGCCAGGAATACAGTCCCTTGGTAGGAAGGATAAAAGGGAGGAGCTTTATTCCTTTAGAAATGACCTTGCTGATTTCCTCCAAGACAGTATTGTTTTAATCTATCAATTGCAAAGATCAAGTTATTAATAAATATTTATAGGAGAATAAGTAATCCTCCTTAATATGCCTAGTCAACAACGAGAGAGGGGAAACTAGGTACCTAACTTAACAGGAGCTGGTGAATCTGAAGGGCAGAAGAGTCCATGGGGAATGAGGCCTGGCAAACCTCTGCTGCATCAGACTACTGAGGTAAACTGCTTCTCCTGTTTCTGTGCTGCCTCAGGATTCCTCAGGCATCAGCTCCTGAGATCATTAGCCTGAACAAGGCATCCCTGTCAGCAGAATTCACATCATGACTCAGGTCTCTTAGAAGCACAAGATTTATCTTTAAAAGGCCTTAGATTTGTTAAGTATGTGTGTGTCTAATCTGATAAGACTTTAAATGCTGTTTTACCAGTCTTTGGCATAAAAGATCAGGACAGATTAGGATATGCCTAATCCTTTGTGTGAAATTCTGACAACTGCTGCAGGCAGTGGGAGTTCTGCTAGTGACTTCAAGAGACCAGGTGTCTCTTTTGCTTTCATCTTGCTACTGTTGAATAAAAGCCTCATTGTGAATTGCATAGGAAAAATAGTTCTCTTCCTTTGTAACTGAAGAAATCGGTGACCAAAGGGTCAGTTTGAAAGAAATGGTTTCACTATCCAAAAACAGATGTGGAAACTGCAGTTTCTCATTTGTTATTACAATCAAACTACCTAAGATAATTTCTTAGATCCTATGGAAGCATGGCACATTTGGAGTTTATTACAGAGAAGCAAAGAAGCAACCCAGGAGATGTTTCTTTGATAAATATGATATATTGTGACTCATATTTTATACATCTATTGGACTGCCTCACTATGTAATTCATGGGAGAGGCAGCCCACTGGCCAACAAAAACTCTGGTAATTAATCCAAGCTCACCAAAAGCCTTAGAACATTGTTGTGGTGAAACTTGATGCTAATGTGAACATTCACATCCCAAAACAGAGCTTCTCCACTTCTTCAGTGCTGCAGAGAAGACTAGCAAAGAAACATCTCAAAGCAGTGGGATCTTGAGAAAGATATCGAGGTTGAAAAGGGTGGGAGATTAGAAGCTGGAGATAAGGATCAAGGTGATGTAAATAGCTGAGCACCTACATGCATTAACTAATAGTAGTATGGGACATTTCTGAAGGGCTGCATAAGAGTAAGACTTAGCCTTTGGGGTAACTGGATGTAGTATCTGAGACCTTTATACTCGTCTTCTAGTTTGGAAGAGCTATCACTTACTGCAAGGCACAAAGGCTGTAATGGTTTGATTTTGGTAGTAAATCAGTTCCACCAATGCCTTGTGATCTGGAGGTGGAAAACCAATGACAGAAAAAACAGCTTTTGAAGTTTATGCCAAGGTCTCAAAGGCTTTTTAGGTATATGGTCTTACTTGTGAGCCACCAGAGCATTAGGGTGTCCAAGGGCAAAGCTGTATGGGAACAGTGTCTGGGATGCAAAGTTAAACATGCTGGCTCTCGCATGCTGGCTCTCCAAACCATGTTCTGTTACTGTAAAGACTGATGCATTTTCAAAGGAGGATAAGGGATGCAGAATATTTACTCTAGGTGCTGGTAGGATGCAGTGTGAAGTTCTGGTTCTATCTGTCCCACACACAAATTAAGGTGGCAAGATGATGTGAAGGATTGGAGAATCCAGTATTACTACAAAGTCAGGTAGGTGTTCAGAGATCAGACAGTTTCAAGGTAAATGCCTGCACTGCAGTTAAGTCACTGTGGACATAAGGAGGACAAAGATATCCTCCCAGGCTAAGCAGAGAAAAACACAAGTTGATTTAGTGCTGAGGCAGGATCCAATGGCAAATTTGAGCCTCTCTTTCTCTGATTCAGGGTGATATACCACCACAATGGCAGCTTCTGCTGGCAAAGGTCACAGTGGAAAGCTCCGTGTGAAGACCTTGCTACCTTTGGGGTGCTGAGAGATGTTAATTTTTGAGCTTTTGAGGTCAACTTTTGGTTGCAAAAAACAGAAACAGAGGACAAAAGGGAGGGGAAGTCCATCCTAAGTGTGGATGCTGAAGACTGATCAAAACAGGTTGCAGGAAAGCACACAAGGTGCTGCATGAGAGAAACTGAGGAATGAAGAGTTTGCACTGCTCTTCCTATCATTGGGGCTAAGGATGATATAGCACCAAGGGCACTGCCATACAGGTTTTGGCAAGGCAAAATGTCTGCTACCCACATGTGGTATATGCACCTGTATCCACAGTAACATACACATTGACAACGACTCAAGGAATAATCCAGGTTTACTAACTGCTATTTTGAGCTATGATTAAAACAAGTTATTTTGGTAACTTTGTTTTAAACATATACAGCTAAGAAGTACAAATGGCATGACTAGATTTGAATTACAGCTGCCATTTGATCATTTCTTCTCTGAGAAAACAATTAACTGTTCTTTGTTTAAGCTATTTGTGTCGCTGCTGGAGGTGTCCCTTGCTAGTTGCTATTATTGATGTACAAACTGAGGGAAGACGAGCTATTTTCTGAAGATTATTACTTCTGTAGTTTCATATTTATTTCTGATACATTGAATTTCAGAAACAAAAAAGAATGGTAATTACTAACACTAGCTTATTTAGCATTAGCCACCTATTGCAAACTCTTTTATATTAACAGACTCTTTTGTGAGTCTTTTCATAGCGTATTTTATCAGGAATCAGAATCTACTGGATTTTACAGCTGGGGCTGGTATGAAAGATCCCTCCAAACCTTGCAAGACAAGAATAGGTCAGCCTGAATTCTGAAACTGTGGTCTAACTTTTCAGAAGTGTTGGTGTATAGTTCCAAATGTCTATATGCTGTTGAGGAGCCACTGCATCCCACCCCAAAACTGGCTTTCCAGCAGGTTTCAGTGCAACCTTCAAGCACCGTGTGATCACTTACTGCCATCTAAGAGAACCAGCCTGCTGTCACATCCATGGTTCATCCTGGTTCATAAATAACCTGAAATCAGACACCACTGTGAAAAGTAACTGTAAGAAGTGACAGATTTTTCCTCTACAAACATCTGGACAGTGTGAGGGGAAGAGGTTGCCATGTGCTATCTCACCAGGGTGTCCCTGCTAGAGGAGCTGTAGGAAGCTGCTCACTGAGCTTTCACGCCGGTTTGCTGCCCACCCTAGGAGCACAGTCCCACTACTGACTGCATGCAGTCTCTGTGTGACTTCTCCTCCTGTATGGTCACCTGCCCAGTGATTTTGGATACCTGAAGTGACAGAGCCATTGCTTGATGTGGTTCTGTATTTCTGCGGGATGCCAGTAGAGGGCAAAGATGACTTTAGGCTTGATGTGAAAAATCACACAGGTTGCCCTGAAGAGCGGAAAAATTAGGAACTAAGGGACGAAACAAAAATGAATAGGAGTTTTGGGGGGGAAAAGGTGTCCCAGAACTGCTTTCTTAGCTCTTTCTCCTGTCTCGTGAGCACAAGTTTCCATGTGACATGCAGCAAAGCACCGTGAATCAGTGTTGAGCCCCATGAGAGCATTGCAGGACCCAAGGAGTTGTCAGCTTCAGATCCAGAGGAGCCAGTCCATCTGTCCTCAGCAAGACAGATGTGTCCCTGCCTGGCTGAGGTGCTGTCAGTCCCCGGCACATCTAGGAAAGGGACAGGCCTGGCTGCTGCATCTGTCCTGACAGAGGCGCCTCTGTTGCTCTGGTCCAACCCCCACTTCTTTGCCAGCTTTCCCTCTGTTGTTCCTGAATGGGCTGCAAGGAAGGGTCTTCCATCAGTATCGCCTGGGACCTCATGACAGATTAATACTTCCCAGTTCTTTATCAGGAAAGCTTAAATACAAGAGTAAATAAGTTTCTTGACTCTGATCTGGGGAAATGTAATTAGCTGTAACATAAATAATCTTTAAAGGCCTTGTAATCTAAATAACCCAAGAAATTAAGACTCAGAAATGCATCTGTTATCAAAATCCTTTCCCTGAGCTGAATAAAACGTGATTTACATCAGTATTTCAGATGATCTCTAACATACCTTAGTAAAGCATCTTTTCACTGCAATTTCTAATCATGTGTCCAGCTGATTTATAAATTCATTATAACATGCTTCTATACAAGAAAGCCCTAGGTGTCTGAGAAGATTTTTTATTCCTCTGCTACAGAAACAGAAATAGCTTAACATTTGTAGAATTGTAGGAGTCTGTCTCAGGAGCTGATGTAAGACCTTTCACAAAAACAAAAACAAAAACAAAATCAGGGATAAAATTGGAAATGAATTGTAAATAAGCTTCTTGTTCTTTTTCCTTAGAGAGCTGTTTTTATAAAACTTCCCAGCAGTCAGAGGTTTTGCCAGTTCTCTCACCCACGAAGGGAATGACATTCCTCTGAGATACCAGTTCTTACTTTTTAGCTGTGGCTGTGCAAAGCATCTGTGCTACTCTGGAAGGCAAAGTTTTTCACAGAATTCCTTAAGCTCTTTTTCCATTCCTTCTATTAGGTAGTGGTGTAAATGAGCAGGGGTCTGGTACACAGCAGTGGAAGGCCACCAAATTCAGTATCTAGAGGACTATGATCAAGAGATGACTTTCATAACTTTACATGCATGACATCTGATGTACAATACAACCATTTCGTCCAGGTCACAAAAATCCATACATGTGGTTGTAGAGTAATAGAAGGTGAATAAAGAGCAGGAGGAAAAGTGAGGCAAGGAGGACGTGCTGTTCAAGGAGAGGCTGCTTAAAAAAAAAAAAAAATCCTTATTTGTTTTCAAGAGGAAAAACAGATGGAATACACTGGCCTAGGCATAGAAAACTTTGCCTTAACATTGCATCCACTCAGCATTGGAAAGGGGAGCCAGCCAATGAACTAAAAGATCCCATACATCATCATTTTCCAATGGCCTTGACAACTAAGGAAGCTCACAACATAGAATTATATAAATTCTTCTTGCCTTTTTATTGTTTCCATGATTTTGTTCTTTTTTATGTTACTACATTTGAACCATATTAAGGCAGCCAGTTAATCCTGGTAAGTGGACGAGAATACTTTATTTCTAAGATGCTTATGAAATATTGCGTCTGATTTTTAGCAGGTACTCAATATGCTGAGAAGGCCTGATTATACAATATAGGAATAATGTTAGGGAGTGATAAAAATATATCAGACATCTTAGAAACTGACACAAACCACAGAAATGTAAAGCTTAAATAAGAAAGTACTGAATCTGCCCTTCTATACTGGGGGCCAGTAAAAGCAGCAAGACCATCCCTGACAGCTGTTTGCCTAAACCATTCTCAAAGCCTCCAATAGTTTTAACTCTACGTTCATCTAGGAGAGTTTATTAATCTTACAGCATGATTTTGTAGAATCAGGCTCTTTGTTGTTTATTGCAGAGTGGACAGGTTTTTTTTTTTATTTTTCTCCAAGGTCTACAAGAAAGTTTAGCTCCTGCTTATCACTTTTCAAAGGTCCTTTACCCCTCAGAAAACATTTGTGTACTAGCTGTTTTGTTTTTTAGTCTGAATAAACCCTTTTTTTCACAGACTTTTTGAATGGTTTTCTCAAATGTCATGCTTTCTTAAAACATCATCTTGTTGCTGTGATACAGACTAACGTCAGCTTCTCTACAGCTTCCTTAAAATCTGATCATCTGAGCCCATCCTAGCCCCACTGTCCTATAGGGTGCAATAACACTTCCCATCTCTCACACATGCTACTATTGTTCACACATCCCAGGATAACAGTCATCCTTTTGGAAGCCATCGCACTTGTTTGGTGGGGAACCTTTAATACCTCATAAAACCTTTTATGCAGTAATAATTCTGATGCTATTCCATCTCCTTTTATTTTATTTTAATTATCTTTAAAGTGTTTGGGATTATATTATTTAGATGGCAGGATGGGATTTTAAGAATTTCCTGACGTGTGCTTTATACTGATGCATACTGTTTTTTTTTTTTCCTCATTAATTCTGGTTTTAGTTTCATCCTGTTTTGCTGCCCAGAGGCCTCTGCACCCAGGGCAGCCAAAAATTAGAATTAAGATGAGAACAGGAACTAATTATTTCTATTTTGTAATGAGAACAGAAAATGGGTGTGAAATTAAACTTCAGAGAGGTGCATATTATACTTAAGAAAAAATTAGGCTACCTGAAAGAAAAAAAATCTACCAAGAGATATAATAGAAACACTACCAGTAGATCTCACCAAAGCTACCACTAGCTGGCTACTCATTGTCAGGACACAGTTGTACAGGTTTGCTTACTGCAAAGAGCTGTAAGGTAGGGAGGAAGAGGTCTTTTCATGTTCCTTGGCCTTCCAATAGCATTGAACAGCTGAGGAAAAACTAAGCATGTGACAGGGACTCTGTGAAGAAGAACTGCCCAGGTTCTTCTTCTGATCCTGCAGGAAAGACTGCCACTGTCTCCCCTGTAAGAAGATGGATGAATGAAAAAGCAGCAACAAGACATGAGACATCTCACGGTTTGGAGCCACAGAGAACAAGATTGTCTCTTCACTAATTGTCAGTTGCCCTCCTGAAGAGTCTTCTCCACAAGAGGCTATGCAATTCTTATGAAGCATATACACATTGTGTTTTGGTTAAATTTCATGGAATGGAGACCTTCAGTATGAAAAAGTAGGCTTAGCTCCTTTTAAAGGAAGGGAGGAAAAACCTCTCTCTACTGTTTTGCTTCTAAGAAGATGCTAATTCTTGCTTCCCCAGACTTCTCTCCCAGGTGGTGGCATATGGCAACACATGCTCTGTTCTCCTATTTTGCAGACTCTGGTTATGGGAACATGCCACATACCAGAGCCCCAGTGCACAGGGATACATCAAGAGAGGGCCTTCAGCTCCAGCAAGCTGTTGCATTCATCTAAACTCATGCTCTTACACTTCCCACTTCAAATATCAGGCAAGCCTAGACATAAGCCAAAACATAGATCTGTTTTTAGCAGGACATGGTTATGTAGAAAAATCTTCATCCATAGTTCACAAGGCTTCTTTATACCACCTTGTGTAGTGCACCTACTGTGTGCAGGTGTTCTGGAGTAAGGCTCACCTCATTGTCCTCCTCATCTCTATCTACATGAGGACTGTCCCCATGTAGTCCTGTTTCCTGTCCCAGGGTTACATTTTTGTGTACAAATACAGTGACTTTGACAGTGCTGGCTATCCCTGGTACTCGAGGTAGTCTACTACACCTCAGCTGATGACTAGTCAGCCAAGAAGTATGCAAACTATGTGAAAGCCACTGATAACTCTGCCTTGGGCCAGTGGCACCTGCTGTTCAATGCCTATTCTTCTATGTCTGCAATCAGCTGATCGTCCCTGGAGTAAGGGTCACCTCATTGTCCTCCTCATCTCTACATGAGGACTGTCCCCATCTAGTCCTGTTTCCTGTCCCAGGGTTACATTTTTGTGTACAAATACAGTGACTTTGACAGTGCTGGCTATCCCTGGTACTCGAGGTAGTCTACTACACCTCAGCTGATGACTAGTCAGCCAAGAAGTATGCAAACTATGTGAAAGCCACTGATAACTCTGCCTTGGGCCAGTGGCACCTGCTGTCCAAGGCCTATTCTTCTATGTCTGCAATCAGCTGATCGTCCCTGTCTAAAATGCTCTCTTTACACTCCCTGGCACCATAACACACTAGAATTCAACTCTGGCACACAGTACCAGCTACGTCCATGCTATGAGCTTGTGCTGTCATGCATTACCCGCTTTCTATCCACTCCTTGATAACACAGATGGCAAATCTCTTGGAGGGCACTTCTGCACAGATATGGTGTGAGACCCCGCTTCCACTCCTGCCCTCTTGCTGCTCTTCTGGGGCCTCTTACATTCAAGTAGTATGGAGAACACAAACAGTTCCTGACATTGATCTATGATATTTTTAAAGTCACAGCTTTGGTATTTATTGGGAATAACTGTAACTGGAAATGTAGCACATATGGATTTCTCTAGTGCTTAAAAAAATTCCACTGTGGGAGTTCTCTGTACCCGAAAGACTCAACATGCAGGCTGTCTAGGTTATATTGGTTGCCATCTGGCTCTCTGTCCCACTCTTTGTTTTCAGTCTCCAGGCCATTATGTCTTTAGTAAATAATCAAACATATTTTGTCCTATTCGATTTATTTTCTTCTGTTGAATTGTTGATTAGGAGCCAAAGGTTTATTTAAACAGGTGATAACTTTGCTGCTTGCTCGGTACAACTGGAACATAGTTTCAGGTCACATCTACATGACAAATACAGTCACTGCCTGACGAAGCAGTGTGAATGCACAGCAACAAGCTGAAGTGTTTCTAAGGCTTTGAAAGCCTTCTGTAGAATTCCAGACTAAAAAGAACTAATCTCTATCCTCCTGTATCAGAGGCTGGAGAGGCAGGGATCATAAAATGATCCCTAAACTTAACTGTGATCATAAAATGGGATTGAGGAGTGTAGGAGTAGAGGTAAAAGGGAACTAGAGTGGGAAGAAGGGGAGGAGGAATATGGAGCTGGAAAGGGTGAAGCTACAACTCACAATAAGCAGAGCCTCTTTCAAAACCTATTTTAAACCTCAGCCTCACTAACAAATCTGTATTTAGATGTGCTTCCCTAGCACACTTCATGGCCCCATAGTGAAGCTCTACCCTTGCCCTTACTGAACCAGATCCCTGCAAATATAAATCCACAGCTGATATAAATGACATGGCTGAAACTGTGCAAAACCATGAAGTTTTTCACTGAAGGAAGCCATGACCACTCAGCTTGGTGCCTTGGTTGTCCAACCTCTGTCTCCATTCACCAGCCTGAACTGCTTCAGCTCTCTTTGAGTGAGGAGAGGCCAAATCTCTCTTCCAGCTGTCAGCCTGAAATGCCAAGTGGCCGCTGCGTCCTGCCTGTAGGCAGCTGTGAGGTTCCTGAGGGGCCACAGGAATTGTATCAGGACAGATGCAGTGTAGGAGAGAAAAGGGGAAATTATGGCATATAAGCAAGGAGAAGAGTTCTAGGAGCCAGAAGAAGACGACAAATGAGGTGGAAGTGGTATTCTTCTGTGAAAAATTAGTTGGGTCATTTCTATGTAGGTCTGAGTGGAATAGTGTTTGAAACTAGTCGCTGCTCCCCCCATACTGAATCTTGTTGTTTCAAAGAATAATCATTTTACAGTAAATAAACTATGATAACCCCGGAGCCTTTTCCTCCCTCTCTGTGCCAAAGGAAGCTGAGTTTATCCCAAGCATTTTCAAAACCACATAGCATTTGAAGGCACAGTAATATATGGGCTCAGAAACTTCTAAATAAAAGCTGCTTAGAGCTTCAATCCATTTCCATCTTTTTTATTTTTACTGCAGTCTCTGGAAGAAAAAGTCTGTCTCAAGCCTACATATATTAACAGGCTGCCAGTTCTTTCCTGCAGATTTTGCAGCTTTCATCTCTTATGGCCCCACAAGATTATACATTTTGCTTACTGATAAGTGTCATAGAATTAAACTCCCTCAGACAAGTTAATATCACTTAGCCAGACAAGATCTTCAGAAAACTGCCTTAAATTATTTGCCAGAAAACTTATTTCATAATGTTTTAGGGCAAATGCCCCCCCCCCCAAAAAAAAAGACAGATTCCTCAGCTACCATAGTTTTGGATCTCTCATTTCTTCCCATAATTGATATTTTATTTCTCTTGCCCTAAAAAAATTGTTCTTAATTCAAGACCACATCCCCTTACTTTTCCTTGAGTGACATACTCAGGTTTATCACAGTAGGGGCTAATATCAGGCTCTCTCCTCGATTTAAGCAGCTGTAAAGGATGGAGAACTTGCATGACAGAACTACAGAGAACTTGGAAGTTAAAGTTTAAAAATAGGTATTCACTTTACCTTCTTGCCTTCATCTGATCCCTATTGTACATCTCAGAGTTTAGTCTGCTACTTTAAACTCGTTTCAAGAGTTCCACTTTCTGAAGAAATGTGGCACAGAAGAAAATCTTAAAACCTGGGCCTTCTGCCTTATATGAAAGAAAGCCCCCCTTGCAAGCCTTTCTCACTTGGAGTTAAGCCACCAATTTTCTATCATTTATTAAAATCTGACAATCACAAAACCAGCATCCCCCTCAGATGTCCAAAACATTTTGCTTACTCCTGCTCTTGTATTAATTTCCCATTCTAATCAGCAATTAAAAAGTAGATCAATTAGGTTACTATTTTTTCTTCCTTTCCAGCCGTGCCAGAGATGGAGTTGGCAAAAGTCCCAGGCTGAGAGGAATAGAAAGTATCAAAAGAGGTTGTCTATGTATGTCTCAAAGTCTTGATTTGTTCTCTTTACTTTCTGCTGCCAACATACAACTGATAAGGCAGCAAATATGAAGGTTGCAAGAGAAGGACAACACAGCTTTATGAATAAACTGTTATCCTCCAGCTTCAGAAGCTTGTGTCTTCTATTTCAACATGAACATGGATTTATTTCACATTCACATGTGTTACTGTTCTGCCCAGCAACAAGGAGTACATAGGAACAAGTGCTCCTCTGCACCCAGTTTTTTGATCAGTTTTTTGCTCTTGGTATGGGACCACGGTAATCCATACAGAGTATATTTGTTCTTACAATTAAAAGGTAGATCATGGTGCCATAGACCACTTTTATATTCAAATAAGATTAAAAGTGTGTTTGAAATAATTTGATTTTTCCTGAATAAATAATGCATAGATCAAATTTGAAAACAAGTACTTCTGTTTGGCACATTCAGGAATGTATCCAAAATAATTTTATTAAAAGTTAGCATCGGAAATTTCAAAGAGCTTTTGTGGGAAAAATGGTAACTTTTACTTCAGGTATTTGGTGTTTTAACCTCCTCACTCCTATTTCAGAATTCATAGTTTCAAATTTTTTGTTCTGCTTTCTCTGTAACTAACAGCCCTACCCTAGTAAGGAATAAAAGGGGGCACAGTATATTTTCCACAACTTCCTCCATGTACAAAGCAACATAACCATCAAAACACAAAAAAGTGAGTTGTCACCATCTCTCTTCTACTCTTTCCTATGAGCAGAAAGGAGTGACAGTAAGGAGGAGGCATCTTCTGGCAATCCATAAAAAGGTATTCTAAAAATAGAAAACTAAATCTCTTTTGTCAATTATTTCAACTTGCAAAATCCAAAGTGATTATTAGAATATTTCCATCAAGATATGTCATATATATACATTTCAAGTATATAAATATCTCTCTCTATATATATACACACACACACACCCCTACCTCTTTTTAACCAGTAGTTCTGGCTACGGGCTGTATTTGGAAACCTGGCTGTCAGAGGAAGCCCCCCTAACTAAAGCACGTTACCTGGCATTCAGGGTGTGCATCCTCTGTGCAGGATCATGCCTCCAGCATCCCAGTCCACCTCAACTCTCCCTTTCCAGATAAGCCGTTCTGATGTGAAATAACAGATTTCCTTGGTCAGCAAGCTGAATCTTTGTGAGTGTTTTGTTTTGGACCTTTGTGCTCCTATCATGATACTACTCTCTGTGCTAGGGTGGCTGTGTAGTCCAAGATAACCACTGCTGGAATTTGTTTTCATCCTAAGACACAAAGCTCCTGCTTGGTCATCTATCTGTGTTCTCACAAAACATCAGCCCTCAAAAAAGAACAGCTTGTAAGTCTGGTTTTCTTATGAGCTGGGATGGAAGTCAAGGCTGTAAAGGTCAGTAGTGCACCCCTTTTCCAAAGTGATTACAACACTTTGACCGTGTGCTGTAAGTCAGAAATCACATTACCTGAATCACAAGAGAAAGTATCCGCCAACATGAAGCAAAAAGCAATCCTTTATCAAGCCCCTCAAGTATCCCAGGCTGCATGAGACCTGTAGTTGACAAACACACCTGAGCAGAGAGCTCAGGCCCTGCCAGGGAAAGGCAAAGCCACCAGTTTGCTCTGAGTGAGATGTATGGCCACTGGGAGGGGCCGGTTTGGTCCCACCCACCCATCGTTCCCCCTTGTTGCTTGAGCATGGAGTAGTGTAAAGCCCCAGCCCACAATCACACTGTGAAGCCAGGCAGAGTACACAGAGAACCAGTCTGCATTCAGGTCAGGGGAGTTCTCAGAGGGCTTTCTTGAACAAAAAGAAGCCAAAATCTAATGGGTGCTGCACCCTGCTCAACCTTTTATTCCTAGACGTTACAGTATTAGTTACCTTACCACAGGGAGGATAAGGCTAAAAAACAGTTTAAAACAAACCAACAAACCCCATCCAACCCTCACTGGAAAGCACAACATACAAGTAATGAATTTAAAAAGAACATTCTTCCTGATCAAACTACAGGGCAACAGAGCTCCCCCACGTCCCCACAGATCCTTGCATAGGGTCGACGTATTTCATGGGTTTTTCAGGACATAATTCCAGATACAGGAAATTACCCTGAAGGGAGCGAAGTACCATTTAATTGGGTAAAAAGGTGCTGAACAGCAACTCCCTGCCTGCTACGTCACTGACTATCTCCCAGAATTAAAGATTCGAGTTCCTCATTTCCATGAGCTGCAGGTTGCCAGTATCATGTTGCACCTCACATTATAAGGACATATCATAAGCATTCAGTGAAAAGATTTCAGTTTTTATAAGTGTCAGCTGGTCTGCAGATCTTATCTATTAAGCTATTGTGTTCAGAGGAACCTGCAGCCAGCCATGGGACCATAAGAACAGGCACTTAACAGATACAGGTTTATCCTGTTTTCCTACTTCTCACTACCTTAACCCCTATAAATTACTAACACTACTAAAATACTGAGGGCAGAAGGTGAACAACAGTCTGCGGGCTCCAACCTGCTGGGAGCCAATAGAAATGTTATCAGGTGCTTACCAGACTCAGACTTGTCCTGCTCTCAACTCCATGGGGGGACCTCACCTCCCCGTTTGGCTGTTTTTGGCATCAGTCACACATTAGGCACCACTCCTCTTCCATTACTCCTGTGTCATGGAGCTGGAGGAAAACAGAGATTGGCTACCCTTCCTCAAATTAGGATAGCATCCACCCTTCCCTCCTGTACCTGTGCATCTCCCCACTTTCCTAGCTCATGCCTCAGCAATTTCACTCAGCTGCCTAAAAGCTGAAGTTCAGTTTCTGTGTTCTCAGGCTGAGGTTGTCCCAGTTTCTGCAGATAGCTCTCTATCAAGAGTATCACTGTCACATTTTGCTACCCATTAATATAGGCACCTATTTTCTCAAGTGTTTTAAGGAAACTGCTGGAGCTGAAGGACTGCAAATACTTCTAGACAGCAAAACAGTGAGCACTGCTGCTAGAAATCTTGTGAAAATTCAAATGCTGATATTTTAACAGCTGTAGCACAAGAATCAGATAGAAGTTATTTTATTTTATTGTTGTACAACTCCAAATCTTCCTGTCCCAGTGCAGCTTCTTTAAAAACAGCCCCCCAAAGAAACACAGACCCTAGAATCTTTCAACAGCTATCCAAAATCTCATTGAATAATACTTTGCTATGCTGTATCTAATTGAAGACCAGATGCTTTTGAACTGAAATCATCAATACCCCATACGGGTATAGGCATCTGCCTTCATTAAAACAACTTGCTTTATTGGCTTCCTTACCTTCAAGCTTTTTGGATCAGAACCAGTCTCATCTGTGAGGTGTACTACAAGTATAGGGAGCTGCCAAAAGAAAACTCATTTCCTGACTGCCATTCTCATGACAGAGAGGATAAATTGTAAAATTTTTATTGCAAAATATTAAAATAAATTACATTTTACAAAGACTTAGCAAATATTTACATACAGTGTGATTCCAGTGACAATCGGCAACAAAGGACAGACATACAGGCATATTATGGAGTGATAAGAAGAGTCAGAACTGTACAAACTTCAAAAGCCATATGAAAGACAAGATAATTTTTGAAAAAGTAAATCCATCACAAATGGAATGTATCCCACGAGGCACAAAAATTACAAGTCTATGACAGAGTTCTTGTTGGGTTTTTTTGTTTCTTTAGGTCAAGAGACTTGTATATTGCTTTTTGCTCTCCTCATCAGTGACACTTGTCTGTCTCTACAAATACTCTCCCAGATCAACTGGAGGAGGAAAAAATAAATCTTGACATATACAACTGTGTAACTGATAAAATATTATCAGTCTATCTTTTATTTCTTCATGTTTTGTGACAACCATTGCCAGCAACGGATTCACAAATCATTAGTTCAGAAAAAATTTAACACACCACTTTTTGTACTTCCTCAGTGATTTCGTACCAGTGTATCAGATGTGTTAAGACTGCCTGCTGTGAGACATGTATCTGAAAGTCATACCCTTCTGGTAAAAACAGGCTTCAAGAGCACAAGATAAAACCAAGAAGCATCACAATGATGTAATGAAGGATGAGATCACATAGCCTATAGTACTTAAAAGGGCTTTTGTAGAAACAGACTTTTGTTGTCACATTTCAGGATTTTAAGGTTTGCTTTTTGGTTTTTTTTTTGGTTTTTTTTTTTTGTTTTGTTTTGTTTTTTTGTTTTTTGTTTTTTTAAGTACTGGCTCATCTTGGCAAAATTAATAAGTTTATATTGTGAAAGTTGACCCATGCTTCACATGATGTGACTGCAAATACAATCTACTTGTAGGCAACAGCAAGAAAGAAGAGTTTCCACTTCTATTCCATCCTTTCCTCACATGTGCATTTAAGCTGCCTTTTATTTTTTTCCTCTCTTCTATTTTGAAATCTTCCTTTCCTCTCTTTCCAGAAGAGATCTATCACACCTATGCAGCAAATTCGATAGCTATAAGAGAGCTGTTAACATTATCTGTTAGGCAAATGAACTCTTACATGGTATCCAAAGAAATGTTTCCAGAGTGACCAGATAATTGAAATAACTACAAGATCTTACCAAGTAGCACTGGGGAATTTACTCAGAGGCACTTTTGGGGCTGAATAGCTCAAAACCCAGCCTGGACCCTCCTTTGACTCACTACATGTAAATCTGACAGAAAGACATTAATTTTTATCAGCCAGGCAGTTGCTTTTCTTAAGATACGGAAGACAGGCAGGCAAAAATCTGTCTTGCTTAGCACTTTGGAAGTTCTCAGGTGGCACCATAATTTAAAAAACCCTAGGAAATGGTTCAACTTTTTGGAGAGAGACAGTGTGAAAGCTATGTGCCGACTGAACCCTTCCAAAACACTGAAAACAAGTAGGGCTTAATGAGAACAATTGTGTTGGCCCCTGTGTAAAAAGGAATTTTTTCCCAGTGTTAGGATTACATTAAGGCACATGGTGGGATGTCTTGAGAACAGTTTTGTGAGGTGTGATCATGTTTCCCCAAAAAGTGGGAATATTGTACTTTGTTTTAATAAATTTTAATTATTACTTTCAATCCCATGATACTTATTATGCACTTAGTCTCTTCTGACTACACTGGGAAAGGCCAGAAAGCCACATCTAACTTGATAATATGAAACAGATCCCCTCCATTCTCAGCTCTGGCATACAAGTGCACGTTGCTATGTAGAACAGAGAGTCTGGGTTCCAGTGTGCAACATCCCCTCCCAACCAAGGCAGCCCAGCCAACTGTCTGGGTTGTATTATTTCTGTATTAAACAGGATTATTTTTTTTTAAATGAAGATTGGACTATGCTTTTCCATTTCATGCACTTTCAGCAAACCCCTTCTCTCCACACTGTCCTGTAGCTTTCTAACTGTCACTAAAACTTTTATCTTTACATCAATAATGGAAGACAAGTTGGAGAACAACAAAAGCTATACGGAGTGCTTCCTCATTTTCTTGTAAGATAATGTGCACTGAAGACAAAACAAAAAGGTAGCTAGACTTGCTACACAAAGCATCCTGTGTATCATGCATTTAGTCTTACCTACCATTTCTTACAGTTACAAGGTATAGCTATCAACCACAACACTTCAGATACATAGAAATACTTGGAGTCATTTTAAAAATGACAGGAGTATTAGAAATAAATTGGAATCTTCTCAATAAGGCCTCTACCTCTTTCCTGTAAGGTAGAAGTCAAATTCATCCAGCCACACCTGCTCTAAATAACAATAATATAATAAGATTTGATTTCAAATTAGAATCTCTCTTCAGTGACATTTTCATAAAATAGGGATTGATTACAAAATCAAATGATGTTGATTCCCCATTTTTGCTGGTATAACAGAATTGGCCCTAGCCTTGTGTTCACTTTCTAGTTAAAAACAAAGGTCACACGTGGAAAATTCTGAAAAAAAAGACTAGTAAAGTCGATCCCTTGTTTCACAGTATATGACTTCAAAACTTCCCATCAACAGGCTATCCAACTAGAGTGCCAGTTTCTCACGTGTCCTCCATCTGTGGAACAGGCCAGCAGCTAAAGCTTCAGCCAGTATTTGCAATTATTACAAATATCTAGTAATTCAAGATTAGCGATGCAAGTTTCCATAAACTCTTCTTACAGAGCTAGTGAGTCTGCCAGCATTACACTGAAAATGGGAATGAGACAACTTTCAACTGTTCACTGAACTTTGGAAACTTTAGGACATACTGGAATAACCTACTTAAATACTGCAAAACTAACCAGAACAACAGAACTTGACGTGTTAAGGTTCAAAGGTTTTGGCTACTTTCTGTTCCAAGTATATTGGATGCAACTTAAGTCAGTTACCTTTTGCCAACATGTAATGAAGAGCCTCGTTTGAAAGAGTTGTCAGGGTTAACACATACATATGGAAAAGGAAAGAATATAAAACCATGGTATAGTTTTCTTTGTAGCCAAAACAATTTGGGCATAAATATTATGAAGAGACATACTTCCTTCTTCATGAGAAGCCCATCTCCAAGCCAAGAGGTAATACTTTCAGGAGCTTAGAGCCAAAGGTCCTTTTGAAAGAAGTGCCTTATGGCCTTAAGTTACTTGTTCACATCCCAGTTTGCCCAAGATTTGGCATTTCCCAGCCTCCTTGAAGGTGGGATAGAATAACCATTGTATATGCAGATATCTCAAACTTTAGAACAAAACAAAGAAGCAAAGTGTGATCAACTGTTTTAAAAACCATCTCTCATTCAAGTCTAGCCTGAAGTACCAAGGCAGGGAGGAACATCAAACAACAATACTGACTAACACACTGTGCAGATCAGCAGCAGTGCTACAGGTCCCTTCTGACAGGCATTAGGACATTTGGAGAATATCTGTGCCTCCCAAGGGGATTATTTCCTCAGAAGAACAGTGTCAATAAAACTTCACCTGTACATAGATACTATATAAGGTTCATTCAAGTATTTCCTCTAGGAAATGGACAGTGGAAGGACACTTTCAACATTAAAAAAGTTCATTGCATCCTGCTCGTGCTCATACATGCTCTGATCAATATGTCTTCCAATCACTTTAACAGTTCTGGGGCTGAAGTGCAGTTTAGCAGCCCAGTTAGTGACCTTCATCCCAGAAGATTCTTCCTTGTTAGAGGGCTCCTTCTCAATCCACTCCTTTGGAATTTTTATTTTCGATATTCTATTCATGAAATTACAATTCACCATAATTTGACAAGCACTGACGTATTCTAGACAGATGTTTCAGAAGCTTCCTCCTCAGTCTGCCAGCAAACCTCAGCTCAGATCTGTGTGTCCTGGTATTCCATCTAAAGCTTCTCATTAAGTACAACTAGTGGTTGCACCTTTTTTTTTTTGGTGGCAACAGCTTAACAATGGCCAACTTAGAGTAGTAAACCCCTTGCTTTCATTTGTAATCAAAGCAGGATTCAAAGCCACATTTTCAGAGGTGAAAGGCTAATGGAGTAACCGAATACATTTGATGCCCAAAACAGTCTCTTTGCAACAGTATAGTTATACTCTCAAACTAATTCCTCAATGAAATGCATAAACACAAAGCAGGTCCAGTGTATTAACTAGTCTTTTCTACTTTGTTCAAGAACCATAAAATCCCAGAAAGGAGCAGGACTCCAAATGCAACTGTAATTTTACAAGTTTTTTCAGATAAGCAAAGCTGACGGTCTCAGAAACCAACTTCAGATGGGGTTTATTAATTTTGGACTTGATTTTGTTTTCAGAGACAGGAGAAGCTGCAAAAACATGCTTTTCTCCTTGGTCTGCTAGTTTGATCAATATGCAAGGACCACCTTCAGAAAACCATTGTCAAACATACTTCACGTTGCAGCCTTCACATTGCTTACTGTATTATATTCATTCATCAGTTGTTCATAAGGCACAGAAAGTTCTAGCTCGTTATTGGTAAAGGTAGATTCATCAGAGGATGGGAATTTTACCAGGTTTTTTGCAGTTTCTGATTCCTCTGCAAGATTATCATCCATGGAGGATTTTGATGTTTCCTCATCGTCTGAGATATCTTCCTCTTCATCATCATCATCTTCATTTACAAATGTTATATTTGCATTCTCAAATATTAAGGGTCGATAGTCTCTGGAATCCCACACTTCACCTTCTTCTTCACTAATCCTGTCTAGCTGGTTTACAAACATGGTTCCTTCTAGAGGGCTGTCTCCAATACGTTTGGAGGGGTCATGCAGGGGTCTCAGTACGTGACCATTCTGAATGTCCAGGGAAGTCTCATCGTACTCAAATGACTCTGTCTTTGTGTAAATCACCTGAGCATCTATACTGGCATTCTGCATATTTTGTTTGGCATTTTCTACTTTAATCATTTTGTCATTGTTTGTCTTCAGGGCCTTCTTCCCAATTTGCTTAATAAGATCATTGTAGGTCTCTTCCTTCTTTGAAAGGAAGCTGAAAATGTTGACATCCTTTGAGGTACCCATTTGAAGGGGTTTTTTAGATCGAGGATGATTGTCAAATGATTCTTTTCTTTTTTTCCTCCGTTTCTTGATTGCTTTGTGGACTTCCACAAACATACTGACCTTCCAGTTAACAAAGAGTGAAAGCCAAGCTAGTCCCAGATAGATCCATAACTCTACAAAATATCTGTAAAGGGCATGATAGTTTGCATCTGGATTTACACCTACAAATAAAAAACAAGAACATTACTGAAAGAGGACTCACAGATGATAAACCTTTGAAGATACGACCCTGAGAACTGCCACTCTAACAGAGCTTAGTTGTTTGAACACTGCTCTGAGAGGTGGTAACTGGGGATCTGAAATGCTTCTGAAGGAAAAAGTTGATCCCAGGTCTTCCACTTCTTAGCTGCGTGTATTCTGACCACTGGACAAAAACATAAAATGGCAGCATATTTATCTGCTCCTTGTAAGCTCTAAAAGTGAACTTTTTTCCTGCTTGAAAAGTATAAGCCTCCTCTCTGCCATTGAGGTATAGATGTAGGTACCTTCCTTGAGAAGAGGATTCAAAATTCAACTTAAAAGGACCATGAAAAGCCCTGAACGAGGCAGTGGATTTTAGAGAAAGGCAAAATTTAGGAAGGAGACAGCAGTATGCTCAGCATTTCCTGTTGACTAGTTCTAGACAGCTGCACAGAGAGCTTTGCCCAGTACTTTATGCACCATGCTTAGTATACTGGATCTCATTCAAAGGAGGATAGGATAGCTCCTTGTCTGAAACAAGGACCTGGGACACCTGGAAGAGTTAAAAACTCCAGACCTTGGCTCCAGCCTTAGGCCAACAAAGGCCTTAGGTGTCTAAACCAAGACTGAACAGCCAGTCCTTTGGATCAGTATCCTGCTTTAACTGAATCTTCTACTCAGCAAAATGTTTTGGAAGAGCTTAGAAAGCACCTTGTCAAGTTACAGTTCGGAAATAGGTTTGTCACACCATGCACGTAATGAAATAATGCATAAAATACAATTACTGACCAGCAACAAAATCTCCAAATCCTATAGTGGTGATAGTGATGAATGAGAAATAGAGGCCTTCAATGTAATCCCATCCTTCTGTCACCATAAAGACAAAGGGAGGAATAACCAGATGGACCAAGACGCCCCAAACAATGAAAATAGCTGTGCATGTAATCTGGGCTTTCCTCTGTAAAGAAAGAAGAATTTTTTTAAAAAAATCAGAGAAAAATCTCAAATTTTCTTTTCCCATTCATGGCACCAAGCATCATCTGACAGCATCAGACATTCAGAGTTTTGCACCAACAATTTATCAGCCTTAACTAAAAGGCACTGTCTGAAGTGAAAACACAACTTGCTTCTCTGCTCTTTATGACTCCTGTCTTCTGCCACTCATGCAACCTCTGCACAAACTGCACACACACATGCATTTCACTTGGTTTCTGGACTTTCTTCTCAGGTGCCAAGCCAAGAAAGCAAAGTTCTTGCTGTCCCTGAAACTAGGACAAAAACCAGTCCCACTCTCATCCAGGCACTTGGCTCTGCTTTGCCCCCTATCTCTTTGCAGTTAGAGCTGAGATAGAACTCACTTGGGAGGTGGGGCAGGAAGGGCAGAAAAACCAAACCACCACTGTAAAAAAATAACAAAAAGCCACGAACAACAAAAAAAGCCCCACAAGACAGTAACTCAGAACAAAACATCATTTTTCAGTTGGTTCACTGCACAGCAGGAAGCAGTGATGCTAGGATAGAAGCACGTGGGACCAAAGCAGGACAATTTATTTCTGCACCAGAGAAGCTTGCATGGGATGTTTGTGAAACAGAGCCTCATCTACATTTTTCCTCCAGGTTTCTAATGCAAGGAGATATATGTCTCCACAGAAGCTGCAAGATGTACATTTAGTATTATAGGGTTCTCTGCAAGACCTCATTTTGCTACGATTTCTTCCAGAATTAACATATCAGACAATCTGCCTTTCAGTTATTTCTATGCAACACCACTTAGTGAACACATAAATATGAATTTCCCCACCAAGATTAGCAGGTAAGTTAGGAAGTGAAAGCTTAATTCACACGTCAAACATACACAGCACGAGTATAAACAAGTGAGGGCCTTACCAGGCTCACTCCTCTTTTCGTCAGAAACTGGCCCAGCCTCTTGGCACGTCCTCCAAAGAACTTCCCCAGAGCACTAATCCACGTCAAGCAGAGAGGAACTCCAAAGAGCCCATAAAATATGCAGAAAAGGCGCCCAGAGGGTGTCTTTGGAGAAACATTTCCGTAACCTAAAAGAGATAAGTATGTGCACAGTCTGTTCTTGTTGCAGAGAATTCAAGGCAATTCTACCTATGCACAAATCAACTGTGTGGGCTTTTGCTGTATCAGACTCTGTACTTCCCCATCTGTAAGAACTTTAGTCTACTTCAGCTGATCTTCTGAATCTGGATGCCTTCCAATTCTATCTTAACAAGATGAGGAATATGAAATACAGCTCTTCTCAAAATTTCTAATATAACTTCCTAGTCTTAAGCAGCACTGTTATAAAACTTGATTATATCAGTTTTATAGAATAAAAGCTTCAAATTAATCCTGAAGCTAGCTTCCATGTGAAAGGTCCATGATGTACATTTAACTTGTGACACAGTAACTTTCTAGGATAAGACTCTTTGAGTTGAGTGCAAAGCAAGGTATTTCAACTGGATTTAGTTCTTTGCTGGTCACAGAACCCAAAACCAGCAGCCTATTTTTGCTATAGCTTTCTTCTTAGGTGTGTTCTTGCCTTCAACTTTTTATCATAAATTACAATGTAAGCTGGATACTGTGAGTTCCAAATAAAAAACCCTATGTAGTACTGTGGTTTTCTTTAACAAAAAGACTTCCATTTCTGTATACTTCCAGCCTTCTCCAGTTATTTTGCTCTTTTTTTTCCCCCCTCATTGTAGGTGTAACCAGCGTATAGCAATAGCACGTAGCAAAGGTCTTTCTGTAAAAGCAGAAGGCAGATGATGTTGAGCTCTGAAAATCTGTACATAGAAGTCTTTCAATGCAGAGGGTTTTATGAGCACAGTTCAGTAGCCAGATTTAGAAAACACCACTTTCCCTTCTTTAAAAGACAAGATATTAAGCCTAGATTGTTCTGCAAGTTAAGAACACTGATAATTCAGTAGCTTAAGGGGATGCACGTGAATAACATGACAATTATACAAAAAACCCCCATATGTACATAATGGTATTAGTTTAATAGAATGCTCTGTAACACTTCTGATTTGAGATTCTGATTTGAAAATATTAAGTGCACAAGTTCATGGAACTGAAATGACACCAGTCATCTCCAACAGTACCTTGAATCCATTACTTACTGGAAAGGCACATGTTTATCTTCTGTGTACTGAGGGAGACAGTGTCAAACCCCTGTTATTTTTCCTCTGTGAACCTGCAGGTGAACACATACCAGCCATGGGGACTCTATTCAGTGGCTAGTTTTGACAGATAAATGGAAGAATATAAGCACACTAGAGCATACTAAAAAATAGTTAAAAAAATTTGACACAATAATAAGTAGTTACCGATTGTAGTGATCACAGTAGCAGCAAAAATTACAGCATTAGGCCAGTTCCAGTTGTTGAAAGTATTGTTCCCAGTGATGGCAACCCCCTGTCCAGCAGCATTTGACACAACCTGTAAGAAAATGATTTACAGTCATTCTTGGAAAATCCTGGCAGCCTGCAACAAATGTCTCTCTCTCTCTCGGGTTTTCCCCCTTTTTTCATACTTTCAAAATAATCACTCAAGCTTTTTATTAATCTACTCCATTCACTGTTTTATCAAATTTATGAATTTTATAAAATATTAAAAACTTGCTTCATCTAAAAAAAAGTAGTGCAGGTGCTCCGACATTTAAATAAGGGGGTTTAATTAAATAAGTTTTTACTTGATTTACCAGTTTAATCCAAATGGATCTCTTCCAACGACCAAATACTCCTACCGACTGAACTAACATTTTAACCTCCAATGCAGTTCTTGAATTTGGTTTAACATTAGGGACATCTTCAGAACCATTATCTATTTCAAAACACTGTTACATGCCTCAGCTTGACTTAGATATGAGAAGGATGTCATAGAATCCTTGGCAAAGCTAGTACAATTAATGTTCATTCACCTGCTGTCCCTGGCAAAGTCAAAATATCTACACGCCAACATAAAACTGTACTTTTCAAAGACCAAAAAATTAACACTTTTTCCAAAATATTTCATGCAACAGGACTCCAATCATTGCCCCTGAATCAGGCCCCTTTCTTATCCCTTCTTTGAATCTAGTATGCCATCATGAATGTAAAGCACTCACAATATTTTAGGGAAGCAAGTATAGTAATTGGCATTTCCACAGATACAGCAAGTCAATTTCTTAACATCTGTTCAGGTCTTCAGGTGTTCAAGAATTATTAACCATCTTCACCTTTTGTAGGAAGAGACTTTGAAGACACATCCTCCCCTGCCTTTCCAAAACTAGACTGTAGAAAAACGGATTGATAAAAAACCCCTAATGACTATTTAGTGCATACAGGAAAAACGTTTCAGATCAAAATCATGCATCTTGCTGACTGTGACATGTACTTCTACCACTCCAAAGTAAAAGAGAAAAACAATTTGTCATATTCTCTCCTAGAAATCTCTAGTTGTTTAAACCCTTGCTCTGTCACATCATGCTGCAGTCAAAGCCTTCCCAGCTTACTCTGCTTTTTTCCCTTTGGTGTAAACAAAAGTTGTCTGAACAAAATTCTGAGTGTACATCCATTAACAGGTGAAGTGAAGTTGATTCATAACATTATCCCACTTCCTGTGTTTCTCCCTCAATAAGTGTTGAACACAAAAACTCGAGCTAAATACCTAAAATTCTAGGAAATATTTTTTTTTCCTTTTTAAATGAACACGACAGCTAAAGTTTACCTTAAACCAGTAAGAACTTACAGAGGTACCTACAACCAGCTCTTCCTTCCTACTTAATTAAGATCTGATCTTGGACCCAGCAGAGACTTAACATAAAGTTCAATCGCTACTGAAAAACATACACAAGTTAACACAGGTTTTAATTATTCTTCAGATTTATTACATATCACCACCCTCCTACTGTAATAAAAATGCCCTCAAAGTGAACGTATTGTGCATATACAAGATGCAAACAACTTAATTAAAAATGCACTTTCAACATACGTGCTATTACAGAAGATAAAAGGAGAAACACTGAAAGTGAGTGAAGGAACAGAACTAGATTTTTCTCCTGGTAAACTCAATGTCTGTGCAAAACTGCATGCAGTGTCTTTCCATAGCCTACAGGCTCTGGATAGAAAAAGATAGAGAGAATTCTCACCAAGGCAGTCATCTGTCATACAAAAGTAGTGTTGAAATGAGCCCTGAAACGAAGAGGTCAAGAGCAGGCAAGTAAACACACAATGCCACCCCCTTTCAAAAAGAAATCTTTGAAGCAGCTACAATGGACCACAAGAGCTCATCTGAGTAGAGGCCACTCAAAGTAACATCATTTATTTCTACTGTGGTCTGCAGATAAAACTCCTAAAGGACATTTAAATCCCCGATAGACACAGTCTGTGATCAAATACCCCTGAAAAGATGCCCTGATTTTTCCACTGCTCAGCAACACTGCACTGCTATATCAAACACCAGTTATTTTCACTGATATAGGCAGACCTGGACTTTTTTTTTTTTTTAATTGTTATTTCCTCACAGAGCAACTGATGTCGTAAGGGGCACACTGAAGTATCTGTTTCCATTGTCACTGGGTCATTATCTCATTGCATTACTCCACCTTCAGTCTGAGCTAGCAGTTACATTGAGATCTAAGATCTGTCAGTGTCTGAGGTCTGGAGGTGTGAAGCGGGCCCAGACCCAAGGGGAAGAAGCTGCTGGACTGAGCAGCACACAGCTGTCCTTCACATCCAGGCAGTTAACATTTTGGGTAAGAGATGGGCAGCTTTCTCCCAAAAGAGACCTCTCTGAAGAGCTACATAAACACTTTCTATCTAGAATCACAGATACTCTTCAGCCAAAGCTACCACCCTCCTCCTGCCCCTATTTGCACACAGCTATCTGCTATTAGCACACAATTATCTACAATCTACAGTCTAGTCTTTTAAGTTACTTCATGCCTGCAACAAGCCTGAATGCACTATATGCATCCCAGCTGCAGAAACAAAGATGGTCACAAAACATGCTTAGATAGCTTTGGTGCAGTGGGAAATAGGCAACTGCTTTCCAAGCAGCTTTTGCCCATACTCACAGAATTAAATTATTTGGCTTCAACCAACAATGTGAGTTGACATTATACAGCTGAGCAGCAAACATGTTTGGAGTTTTTTGGCTTGGTGAATCTGTTGGGCCATGTCAGAAATGCCTTTATTTTCATATGCTAGGATAGAGAATGCCCCATGTTACCTAGAAAATACCTTTCAAGTGTGCCCCAAATTCAAAAGTTGAAAATAGTTAACTAGCTCAGAATTTACACACTGGCTGAGATGCCACCTCATGACCGTACTGATCGGGGCAGGACTTCATTTTCAGTCAAGTGACTTTTGCCTCACAGGAATCAAATTCCCTCTTCTTCCTTTCTCCCCACCACTCCAATCCTGCTCTCTGGCAAAAGAGAAAGCAAAAGGACATCTAGACCTCCTGGAGCTATTGCTGAAAGTAAACAGACTTGCAATTGCAGAGGGTGATTTAAGATGCACATAAAACTAGTACATCTTCTGATGATATCAACACAAGCAGAATCCGGATGCCATCTGAATATAATCAAGGAGATGATTTGCTCCATTTGCAGGTACTTCCCCACAGACAAAGCCCAACACTGCTCCAGCACCAGCTTTTGTTTGCTGGGCTTGATGACATTTGTGTTAACCCTCTTATGACCAGGTTCTCTGAAGACTTCCTAGATATCACAAGAACTAGTTGATAAACCTCCATCTTGGGCAAAAGGAGAGGAGTTTTTCTCAGATGCTTTAGGTACATGCCACTTGCATCCCCCTTACAGAAGTAACAATAGGGCTGAAAAGTTCTAAAAACAAATTTGAAAATAGCAAAGAGAAGCCTTGACCCACATAGGTATTTGAATATGCTCCTACCACTATTTAGTCTGCTTCTCCATTTTCTACAGGAGGCAAACTCAGAAGAGCAACAAGCTTTCCCCAAAACTGGGAAGCTACATACTAATGCATTTATTTAAACCTTTTTTTTTTCCCCCCTACTGTCTGTCAAGGTTTGCCAGGACAAGTCTCTATGTTGACTTAAAAGCTTGCAATGGTCAGCAGACCTATCTTAGCTGTCCTTAACTATCCTTCCTGCTAATACAAAGACCAGTTTGCCATCTGATAGAAACCATTTTACGCTGCAGTGGTATTGAACAGAATGACATTTAGTCCCTGCAGAAGTAGTGCAAAACTAAGAGAACAAGCATATTGGAGACTGCCTACCAAGTGAGCTTTATCACAACTAGGTATATGGAACATGCCATTTTACTTTGGCTTCTTGGCCTTCAAAAGAAGGGAAAAAAGGGACAGAACTATCAGATTTTGCCCCCAAGCATGAACAAGTTCATAAGGCTTTGTTTTCTTTCTAGGTAAAGAACAAAATACTATTTTACACCCTCCCTCCAGATTTAGTATACGTTAATGAGATTCCCCATAGCCCTTTCTTCCCCAGACTAAACAGTTCAATCTAACTCAGCCTTTCCTAATAGAAGGACTGGAACAGTCTCCAGTCTCCAGATCACCTTAGTGACTCTTAGTTGGCACACTCCATGCCCCATGCTACTCTTGACAGTATTATCATGTACATAAAGAACAATCACAGCTAGCTGCTGCATCCAAAAGCAGAGTCAGTTAAAACTGACTCTGATGCATCCTTTCAAGACTCTTAGGCTTTGTCCCCACTTGTGACTCTAAAGGAACAATCAGTAATTTTGTTTCTTTCTCAAGCTTTTTTATTGAGGATGTAAAGATTTAATGCACAGAAAAACACTGAGAATTACAAGTCCACAAAGTACTTCAGACCTTCCTACAAAGAATAAATCAGGATTGCTTCAGCAGCAATCTCTTTTCACGTTGACATCCAAATCTTCTGTACAATTTGAAGAAACCAGAAAACCATGCTGTAACCATGGGTACATACAATACTGTCAATCTAGTTAACCATAATAAAGTTATCCAGGCTAATAATGTTTAAATTTATAGTATATGAAATTCTATAATACTGTTCATCTTTAAGCAGATTTTAGTTTTATCCAAATACAGCAACAGCAGAGCAAAGCAAAAAAGCAAAAGCAAAACAAATAAGCGAAGTGGAGCAAGAAGCTGTATGGATTTTTTTTGTGGCTTTTAAAAATCAAGGCTTAAAGTAACTCCCAAGTTACTTTAAAAATGACAAAAGTAAAAGTCCATGCTTTGCAAATTGCACACCCTTCTACTTGTCCCCTATGTTACTTGTGGTTATCTAGGTTTTGTTTCCAGCTATAAACTTACAGTAGCAGTCAGCTGTTTATAAGACTCAGATTTGTGAGTGCAATCAAGCATATTTGATTGTTAATGTTTATCCTTCTAATAATAAAAAGAGTCATATTAAGACTCCCAGGTCAGATATACATGACAAAGTTCGGCTGACCTAGATAATATTTGCTCTTTATTTAAATGTAATCCCAAGAAACCCTCTCAGTCAGTATCCCTTTTGATGGAAAGGGGGGGGGGGTGTCACAGCTAGATTGACACAACTTCCTCAGGCTCGTGAAGACAGGCAACACAGTGGCCATGGCCAGAAATTTCCTGCCCTGTTGGCATATTGCACTTTTGACATATGCTTGCATATTAAAAGCAACAGAAGTTATTTCACAGGCACAGTCTGAATTTTTAAGTACCTTATAGCTAGATCAAGAGTAGTAGATTCACAGTCAAACTAGGAATATATTAATTCTGGCTGACAGCTGCCATAACTCACCTACTGGGTAAGTCTGTGTGTCTAGTTATTAAGCAGCAAATATAAAGTATTTTGTTAAATAGCATAATTTATTGTTTTGAGTTACAGTGGATGGAGAAAGATAAAACAAAAAATTGAAGCAAACAGCCTTCCCCATGCACTCCTGATGTGTCCTGACTGAATGGAGGATGCTAACCCAAGAATATATTTTCCTCACTAGGTGAGGCAGCTTTGGAAAGAGAAGGCAACTATGCAACTAGAGGCTTTACTAATGAGCAAGAAACTTCCCCCTCCCTGCCTTATTTTTTACGTCTACGTATATGAAGTAGATAAATGTAGTGATTTATTACAATTTTCAATCTGAATTCTCCAAAGCCTCCATATTAACCTATATATTTTTAAGACTAAAATACTTCACCCCTCTTCCCAGCTTTCACTTCCCAAACCAGCTGCACTAGTGTTATGAAAACCTTGCTATGCCATGATGCTCACTTTGGTAGCCAGAGGCACAACGTGACAGAGCTGCAGAAAGATGAGAGAATACACATAAGGGAAAATTATTTCATCAAGGCAGCCAAAACAACAGCTATTCCAATGTTGTCTTTAGGAGGGGTGCTGTACACGTGCCTGTGCACAAAGAAATCAAAGCTCATCACTTCTGGGAGAAGAAAAAAGAAATCCTTTAAGGATTAGAGTACAAAGGAACAGAACCTAGAATACAAAACCAGCAGCAGGCTATTTGAACACGGATATTTTTGCCAGCCACTTGGCACCTGGCACATTTAATACGTAATCAGTTCAGGGGAATAGTTCTTAGGGGAGGTTGGCAGTAACTGTCCAGCTCTTCACAGCAGCTCAAAGTCACCAGAAAAGCAGACACTTGTGGTTCCTGCCATCCATTTTTCACACCCATTTCTAGTAGAATGACAGGCTTATCCCAATGGCTCACTTGGACTCCAAGTTCCCAGCTGACTGAAACATGCTGGCATGTGACCAGGGCCAGTGCACAGGGCCAAGTGAACAGGCCTTTCAGGCTGCCTTAGCCACTTGACAGCCTCTGCAGGACTATGAGAACCAGGCAGGACTTAGGACAGTTGACCTCTCATTTCCCTCTCAGCATTATCTGCATTCACAATATGAATTTCATGTTTGTCAGGACAAGAGCCACGCCAGATGTAAAATGAAGTCTTTTAGCTGAGTCCTGGATTTCCTACTTTGCTTCTGTGGGGAATAGCTTGCGACCTTTTTTAGAAAGAAAAATAAGACAAGTGAACCACATTGTCTCGGGCTCACAGGCAACACCCTTGTGCCTTGCTAACCTGTGAAAGTTTTGCTGTCCTTTACTGACCTATGCAAAGAGTCAAGCTGGAAGGTGGTTGGGGCAAGAGGTGCAGGATGTGAGTCAGCAGCACCTGCATTACAGAAGGACAGTGGGATTTAATAAATACTGCATTTATAAAAGGGGACATCAGTTGGCTACACTGGACTGATTTTGTATCAACTGAGAGTTGCTAGGTAAGACTCTTGCCAATTCTGAAACTTCCTTGTATCTACTTCAACTTGTATCTACTACTGCCTTGTATCTAGTAGCACAATGGGTTTATGACCAGTAGCCACCAACCACAATGCCAAAGTTGAAATTGAGGCAAAAATCAGGAAGTAGTCATTGAGGGAATAATGTTAACTTTTACTTCTAAAAGAATAAAACCCTCACAAGCCTCATGCTTGGTGTTGACCAATGTAAATAATAAACCTAGACAAAAGCATACATGAGCATTACCTGAAAAGCTAGAGATCAATATGGGTATACAGGATTCCTTTCCCCTTATCTATGAATTGAACTAGAACAAAAATAAAATGAAAGCCTGGAAAGCAAGTGTTAGTCCCAGTGTTTACATTCCTACATAGATTAACTACAAATAGCAGGGGACAATTTCTTCCCTGCTGTCATATACTGCATTTATAAAGTGGTTGATTTAAGTGTTATTGCAAGTAAATGCATATTTTGCATTTTTCAATCAACAGTTTAGTCTTAAAATATAGTTCCTATCAAAGGGTAAACTTTTGAAAATTCCCATTTGGGAAAAAAAAAATCCTGGCAAAATATTGGTTTACATACTTTAGGGGAGGGTTCTCTTTCCAGCAATAGCAAGATTTAATCCAGAATGAGATGGTATTTTCACACTCAGATATACAGCAGATAGAATGTTATCTTGTCTGTTTTCCAATCTTCAGAGAAGACTTAAGTTCTCCTCAGCATTTCTTTTTAATTGCTTCAACATCTCAGTGGTGGGTTTTTTGGGTTGGTTTTTGCATGGTTTTGGTTTGTTTGGGGATTTTTTTTTTTATTACTTTAAATGATCCACCAGTATCTTAGCATATGAAAGGGGAAGGTACATATATAGGTCAAAGGCACAGTAGATACATTTTATCCAGAATATTTCAAAACAAGATTGAACTTGCTCGGCAGAGAAAGTTCAGCTAATCTTGTTGATTTTTCATTTAGCCAGGCAACTTCTCCCTGTTTCATTCTAGTCATGCAACAGTGCTTCTCAATGGGTAGAAGAACTGCAGAACCAAGACACTCTATGCCTTTCCCTCTTACTACGCTTAACTTTGGTCTGTCAGCAACTTGGACTGCCATCTAAGCATACCTCTTCTTGCCTAATAGAGCCTCCAGCACAGGCCACTTCATACAGAGCTGTCCCTACATCTAAGCCTGATATTTGAAGAATGCACGTAAATACACGCCTGGTTTTCACTTTGCATAGTTTTGTTATGTAACAGGACAGCAAACCAGACATCATTTGTGGCTGTTAATTTAGAATACAGCACACCCAGAGAAGTTTTTATGTGTCTCATGGTGTTAATTTCTTAATTTCTTTATTGATTTTTATTTTATTTTATTTTTTTTTACAAAAAAGTACTGGGGAAACTCATGTTCCTAGACTTCAGTGTGACTAGAATTTTTATTTTAAAGCAGACTTGCTAGTTTTGTTAGATTGAGAATGCAGAGCAGGATACATTGTCTTGTAACGGACTTTGAAACCAGATTCCATCCAAAGTAATTAAGTACATGCTATGAAGAAAGACATAGATTAGAATTGCAAATTCCTTTAAATTTCCTGATCAGCCAGGAAAGCAGAACAGGCTGTCTAGTAAGGACTCCTGAAGCACACAGAGCTTAACACAGTTATGCATACAAGATGCTACCGAACACAGAAGTGGTCTTTAGCAGAAGGAAAATACTCTTGACTAAATAAATGCTCTGCTGTAAAGAAAACTCATCCTTCAGAGAACATGACTGAGCTTGAAGAGGAACTAGAAAGCATTCAAACATTCACCCTACATGTATACTTTTATACTGGAAAATATTTGCTGTTTAGTGTAGTTCTGAGGAAGCTTCATCTGAGGTTTATTCAAGTGCTCAGAACTGAGAAAGAACATGGAAATATCCCAAAGCAAACTGGAACTGCTCAACAGTGATCTCTAAGATGCCTCTGCAAAAGAGGGTTTGTTGGATAAGCCAAAGAATCCCTATTTGCACCTTAGGTTATATCAGGTTAGCTGTTATTTTTAAAATTCACCCTACCCATTCCTAGAATAACCTATATGTACAAGGAGGATTTACACAGGAGCATCCTTGCTATGGGTTAGGGTACTACTGCATACAAACTCCAGGACTCTCCAAAAATGTGGTGAGCAGAGTTTTTCCAACAGCCCTTGTGTCTGGATGCAATAACATCATGAGAAAAAAAACCCTGAAGATAAAATGTTATCACAGGTCCCTACCTCTATTAGGCTAGTGGCCTGAAAATCCATCTGGATCTTACAGAGACAACCTTCATTCTGTTCTTCTAACTGAAAGGACTTTTCCCTCACCTTCTCCCAAACAGTTGATGACATCCTTTCCTCAGTCCCCTGACCATTGTTACTTTAACACCCCACAAACTAGCACGTTAAACAATGCAGTTGTTCTCCAGTGAACTTAGTCTCAAAAGACACGGAGTGAAAACTTACATAAGTCTGGGCACATTTTTCCTCCTGGGTTTTGTCTTACTTTTTGTGTGTGTGTGAACAGTATTAAAAAGATAATTTTGCAACAGGGACCAAGCATCAAATTTTCATCCATAACTGCTGACACTGACAACCAAGAGAAGAGAGGAAATAATTTGTTCACCCTGCAAAGGGTGTTCTCACTAGACAGTACTACAGGCAAAATCCTCTCTTCTTAACACTGTTCTCTTACTCTGTTTCCTAGCTGACAAAACCAACAAGGGTAGAGAATGCATATTTGTCACAAATAAAAGCCTGAAATAAGTGTTTCTATGTGCTCATTTGTTTTCTTGTTTTTCAATTACAGTTTAACCAGACTAAGTCATCCTTTAGAAAGGCAACCTATTAATTCACCCATACTGTGCAGAACAAATCGTGCTTTTCAAGCATAATCTCAGTTTGTTAAGCAGAAATAACTTTAATCAGTCAAGAGGAAAGGGGGGAACAACAAGAAGTGGGGAAAAGGCTGTTACGTGCAAAATTAGAAGATGCATTCTCTACCCCAGTTTTAGCTTGTTATCTGAATGCCATGCAATAAATCATTAATTTAGAAGAGATGTAAAGAACCACCTTTGTACTTGCTTGAACCTGAAAGGCTCGTAAAAGTTTCATTGTGGCTAATATTTATGAGGCTGGAGGCCTCAGGACACAGTCCAGTGGAAGCAATTTGTGAGTCTACACTGAAATTAATTCCACATTATTGTTTGGAAATAGAAAACAAATAATTGTGCCAGCTATTCCCTGCTTGGAAAGATGATCAAAATTAGACAAAGTGTGAGCAAGATGAAACAGGATAAGTGAGAATAAATATTTTGGACACTTCTATATTGCCAGCATTAATTACATTGAATATTCTTCTCCCCTCCCTCCCCAATTAAAACCAGACATTCATTTGCTGATCATTTTAGTAGTTCATATAGATATAAATGCTGATCACTGCAATAAATTCTGCTTCAGTTACAGCAAGTCTTTAGCTGCTTCTACTTGGCAAAAGTCTTAGCATGGTTATGGACTGCAAGGTTACCTGCTTAACTGGTGCTGGTAACTAACACCATCACCTCTTCATTCCCACCAGAGTGAACACAAGCTTCACAAAACGCATTGATATTTTTGAGTTTTGCATGGAAAACTACAGCTGCTTCCCAAGATGCAAGTGCACTCTTTTTTTGTTTGGTTAGAGGTTTTTTTTTTGTCCCTTGGCATGGAGAACTATAGCTGAGAGTTTTAAATTTAGTGGAAAAGATCCTGGGAAACAATCACCATTGACAGGAGGTAATTATCTCCTGTGGGACAAACAAGTGGGTGGGGAGCAAATGTACCACTTAACTCTCCTAGCTTCTGCAGTATCTGAAATTTAACAGAAAAACAGTTATTCCTGAAAGGTGCTAATTTAACAACAGGAAAATGCGTGACTATAGAGGAGAACCACTGGAAAACCACCAGACTTCGCTGAAGACAAGACAGAGCAGACTAGGAAAACAACTTAAAATTTATCTAGTTTCTACTATTTCCTCCTTCAGTCTAAGCTATGAACTGAATCTTTCTTTCAATGAGCCTGAAGTAAGAGGAGTTTCAGAACTTCTCTATCTTGAAATTGGACCTCGTTGCCCTTGAAAGCAATATAGGTTTTGTCATCAGTTTTATTTAGAGAAGATAAGGTCTTATACAGGTAGCACATGGGTTGTGATAAGCCTCAGAAGTGCTGTAAGCTTAAAAAAATGTAATGATGGAGCAATCAGCTGACACACTGGTTGTATCTTTTAGAGTCATTTACTGGCATCATTTCAGTCATTAGCAAAGATGGCACCAGACCTCTCATTTCTATTACCCGTGTACTTGGGCACCCTGTAAATCTGATGATATTATACACTTTGACATGCCTTCAACACATAAACACCTTTTTCAAACATTTATTGCTCAGCTGATTTGAGAGGCCCACAAACAGTCCTGGCCAACTGTACACTAAGTAATTAACCTATGTCATCGCTGAAACAAAAGGACTAGTGAAGAACTGCGTTTCAAAAATTGGGTATTTTAAACTCAGCTTTAAGACATCCTAGTCATCCACTGCAATTTATTCTGCCTCTCCTTTCCCATTCTCTGACATAAAAGTGCTGTCACTACCCACAGCAGTAAATGCAAGTGGAATACATTTTTTCATTACATCTCATCAGGCCAGTCAGACCGTTAAGGCATCTTCACAACAGAAACATATCAACAGAAACAGAACTCCTCCAAGGAACAGCTAGATGCTGGAAATCCCTTTCCTGGTATCTTGCTGTCACTCTGCAAAGCACTGGTGAAACTTAGTTGGCATGATTTCTACAGTTGTGGTCATCTGCCTGCAAGAAACAGGAGCAGAGGCAGACAAGGGCTAGAAGAATGAGGAGACTATTATGGGTCAGACAAAGCAATTTGTACTCCAGGAATAAAGGCTAAGGGGATAGCATTGCTTTCTTTTGTACTGTATCAGAAACTACAGCACAAGGCCACAAACAAACACCATTTAAACCAAAACCCAGCACTGATATAAGAACAAAACAAAAAAACCTGAGCATGAATGAAATTAAGCTGTAAATTAAAACAAGTTCTCAGTCTATGCAACAGATTTTTATCAAAGCATTCAGCATGGTAGTGTAGATGAACCTCACTAAACAAAGATCCAGCTTAACAGCAATTGGTTTAATTAATGTAAATATTTTTACAATGTGTTACGGGTAAGATTTTTGATCAGGAATATCCTTATTAGAATTTTAATGCATTGGCAAGCATATTATTTTCCTACAGCAAAATCCTCTTAGTAAGAGAGAAAAGTCCTTCAGACAGAAGTAGTAGAGAGAGTCAAGAATGTCACCATTTTCTAGAGCACCATTCAAAAGCATGCAGGAGTTGTTCCTCAAGGGCTGACAACACAGTGCAGGCGAGAGATAAATGTTAAGAGTAAAACAAATTGCTTGGAAAGAAACAACTGTACTGATAAATAGAACATCAAATCTTTCTCAGCACCAGCTTGAATTATATTTTTTCCTGGCAGACTTTTAACAAAAGTTTAAAAAAGGTCTTTCAATAAGGCTTGGGCATTGTAAAACACATGTCATTTGCTTTCATGAGTACACTGGTGGTTCTATAAAGCAGACACGTTGCCCTACTGTTTTTGTGGAGCCTCATCATATTTAAGAGAGGTACAAGTCAAGATTAATTATTTTGTAGCGATAATTTGCACTTGTTACTTGTACACAGTGCTGTTCTACTGAAGGTTTACAGACGGCTGTTACGTCTACAGCTACAGACATAACACAAGAGCTAGTCTCTTCAGATTAAACATGAAAATACTGTGGTTGATAATGCAAACAAAACACTAATCAAGGATTGCAGCAGAAACAGTACACAACACAACGGGGGGACACACACAAGCATAGATCCTTGTTCTTTTGTTTTGTGAAAAGCAAAGCAAGAGTTACATTTATCCTTGCATCCTTCCCTCACAAACCTCTATTTCAGAAAATAGTACTTTAAAAATAGGTAAATTTTCATTCAAAAAACATCTAAGTGTTTTCTAAAAAGTTTTCACATTGTGTTCACGTGTGCTTGTGAAAACCTGTTGTATTCTGCCTAGCTGGGATTTGGATAATCTTTATTGATTTCACTGTTAGAAACAAGTTCTGTGTTTTGCCTTTTTTCTCCATCCTCATGGAAAATTTTCTGCTTTCCCAAGCTACCTCTACTGAAAAGAATGCCCCAAGTCTGTGGCTTCAGTTTTCATAGAGAATTGAAAGCTAAGGCTACAAGAGGATGTTCAGCCCAAACAATGTTGGATCTAAGCACAAACCCCTTCCTCCTTACCAAGGCAAGTTCAGCCCAAGCCAGCATGGTCCACATGACTTGATGGAAAGACTATGAGAGGTCAGGTCTTTGGAAATATTTATTGCTGTTTCTGTACCTTAAGCACACAATAAGGAACTCTCTCATGGCCACATCAACAGTTTTCATTCTTAGAAACGAAATCAAGCATGCAATTAACCCTCTATGAGAAAGCACAGAGGAAACTAAAGCTGCCGTTTCATCGGAAATCAAAAAGTCATAAGCTGCTGCATGGTAAATTTTGAGGGGTTTTTGGTAAATTGAACCATCACTGTTCAATGATTAATTTTCCGATCAGTACCTCCCCTTGTTGTCATGCTGCTAACCTCCTCCTTGCTGTAACAGGCTAACCACATTCTTTATTAGTGAACTTCCAGCTCAGATGTGTTAAAAAGGAGACTAAGGGTGAATTATTGTAATAATAGAATGAATTAACCCTGCAATAAACCCCAAAGCTGCAGAATATTTTCTATTTTAGAATGAAACATGAAGTCAAGTGAGACTTCTGGGGTAAGAGCCCATAAAAAAAAAAAAAAAAAAAAAAAATTGAGCACTAGTTGCATTCTACAGTACAAATAGGTGTTACTGTTTCCTCTGGAAAAAAAGTTCTACTTTGTAGGGATATTAACCTCTTGGAAGCATATCAATATTTTTACAGCATGCACCATTTAATACTTGCTTGTGTATGATGTATAGCATGGACAGTTAATTTTCCTATAAGTCGTAATTCATGGGACAAACAATGTGAGGGATATTAATGGAAGGAGATCAACAGGGTTATTTCCTTTTTGTGGCTTTCTGCAGAGTTAAATAAGTGAAACTCATAATTCAGCAAATTAGTTAACTGGAACTATTTTGTCATTGCAGACTGAAGTGCTGAGTCTTACCCTATGTGTGACACTTGCTGCTTATGCTTAAATGAACTAATGCTGCTTAACTGTATTTCTCCTTTTCACTTATGTGCAATGGCTTTAAACATCAACAGTTTTGAAAAGGCAGCTGGCTTCTTTGACATACGACAACTACAGGATTTAACAGTTGATAGGATTTTTTTCCTCTACTAATTTCAGGACTAGATTCCAGTTTAATGAAGTAGTTAATAAAGTATATTGATGAAAAGCATATTCAGTACTTTACCAGCATCCCCTTGCGCTTGTGATTAATGCAATTATAGAACTGTTTCTTTTTCACTTTCCCAAGTTCCACACAGACATATTTTGAAGACAAATTAACTAAAGGTTACTGCCTCATGAGAACTGCAGCTGTTCTGCAGATGCTGAGCGCCCCAACTTTTCTTTGGCCTCCAAATTACTCTCATTCAGAAACCAAACCTATCAGTGATTACATAGCTTTCATTAATACAGCTCAATTTTTATGGCTTCTGTGCCAATATGCTCATAATACACATTTCCTGGGTTGAAAAAAAAAAAAATTCAGCAACTTTTACATTGCATCTGCTGAAATTAAGAAGTTGGAATAATCTACAATAGCAGATTAGGCTTCCTTCCTATCTGAATACATACATGGTGACTAAGGTAGTCAACTCCCCTTTAAAAGGGCTCTGGAAAATGCTGTTGTCCCCATTTTCAAGATAAGAAAGTGGAAGCAGCAGTCAAGAGTTTAATCAAGCCCTCACACCAGTTGGTGATCTATATTAGGCAGCCTTAGAACCAGACAGTGTTTACATGAGACTATTGCAACAGAGTTGGTACCGATTGCATAAGCAGATGCTAACCCATGCAACAGTCTAGGTTTCCAAAATAATATACTGCAGTTTAGCTGCAATTGATTTAAGTAGATTTAAATTAAGCCAAAACAATCCTAGTGTCAATAAAAACAGTTTACTGTAATTAATTTACTGGATGGGGAGGGGTTGAACCATATCTTTCAAGTATTCCAATTATTATTCTTTTTTCCTTTATCAAACAAAGCCTCAAGACCTGGAGAAGCAATCAGCAATCTAGTTAATCTTTGCAGATTTTCAGTCACCCAAAAAACTGTAACAGCCAGAATATTTAGACAGAAAAGCCCTGATACTACACAGGAGAAATAAAAGGGGAAGCAGAGCTTAATTTTAAGCTTACCCCTCCCTCCCCCCCGATGCTTTCGGTGTATAAGAATAGTATATCAGGACAGCTCAAAACACAGGTGATGCAAGTTTGAGAACTTAAAGCCCAAATAAACTACTCAACTCAGTGAATGAATTGCAGCATAAAGTAATGTTGTATTAAGAAGCATATTATGCCCCCTCCTATTTATAGCCATGTATAAAAACATGTTTCAGACTAAGAAATTTAGCAAAAGTCACTTTGTTAGTACACTCTGAAAACCATTTGTGGAGTTTGTTCCTTAGTATCTAGGACCAAAATGTTACAGGCTTTTGGTTTCACAAGCATTCCTGTATTTCATCCCCAAATTTCAATACAACATTAAAGGTCTCATGTCTCTGAAGACAAATTAGAAGCTGCTGCCAAAGTGTGCTAGTAGCATCACACATCTCATCTCCTATTTAACAACCTATCTTAAGGAGAAACAAGTGAAAAAATAATAGTTCAATTAAAGCAGCTCCTGGTAAAACAACTGTTACTTGTCTAACAGTTCAGTGAGCTTACACACCCTAGAGTAAAAATGTTATTGGTTCCAACAGCATCAAATCAATAAAACAAAACTAAAAGTGATCAGGCTTGGGTGGAGCAGAGTACCAAGTGCAACGACGTTTTTAATCAAGCAGACTTTCTAACTACAGAACAGGAGAGCAAGAAAGAGCCACACTGTTGGCTTAATTTGGGGTAGAACCTTTACTAACTCACCTTGTTAAAGCAAACAAACAGTTTCCAGGGTCAACTGCAAACTTTACATAACCTCAGCCACGCTAGTCTCTCTCCCTGTATCAGTCTCTCAGACAGGCAAGGCAGGCTTCCAATGTCAACATGGACAGGATGCTTTGTGTGAATAGCAAGGTGATGGGTTTATGTTAAGAGCAGTTACAAGGGGGAAAAATCCTGCTACAGAAACTCTATTTGCTTTGAGATTTCTGGTACTATGTATTTAGCCTTATCCAGGGCTTAACCTGAAACAAAATTTTGTTATGTTACTATAAATCCCTTCAACACTAGATTAGCTCAAGAGTGATCTTTGAGGAGGATTGGAGAAGGAGAGGAGGCTGCTCTCAACAAATGTTTTTCAAATATATATACAGAGATCTGCCAGCACAGTTATGGTAGGACAGAAAGTGTGATCAGCAACTAAGATAAGCATGCTGAGAAGTAGTCTCATCTAGACACTCTCAGACCTGTAAAGCATAATTTACCTAGTCTACCTTGTTCCTGCTGCTGAGTGAATTAGACCAGTAATAGCACCAGCTTGCTAAGAGCTGCCTGTGCATTAAAATGTTTCTTAAACACAGTTAAGTCACCATACATACAAACTCCACTTTTGCAGATATAGTGTAACATTAAAACCACACACACAGTATGTACACTGGAACACAATCTTCTGCTATTTTATTATGTTCAGCACTATATTACTAAGTACATAGAAGGGGCTTTCCTCCCAAGAGAGCTTCCAGTCAATAACTCTGACAAAAAGCAAATACTGCATGATCTTTTCAGTTTTGCATCCGACTTAGTTCCTGGGCAAAAAGTGATGGTGAGCAAGTCATTGCATATATCCTCTAGAAAGCAGTTTTTAAGAATTGAAAAAGCAAGTTTAGTCAACTGGGGGGAAAAAAAAAAAAAATCTTTCAGCTTTAAAACTACTAAACTCTACACATTTCCAGATTCATAAAGTTTTCCATATATTTGCATGTCACTGAAACATCTAACACTAGACATGTTGAAGGTAAAGAGTATGTACTGCATTGACATGTTGCAGGTCATAAACTCTGTGCCCTATCACTTCAGCTGTTCCATCCCTGAGGATGTAGGAAAGCTAAAATCACTTTGCTATCTTCTCGGTACTCCATTGAAGGGAAGAAGGATCTGCTGGCAGAAACACTAGAGCTGCTACCTTCTGTTTGTTACACTTTTCCTTTCTAGCCTGAATTTCCTGCAACTGACAACTCTAACCCTTCAGCAGGCATCATCTATCACCCTCCCAGAAGCTGAGACAGAGGAAGCACTTGCACATTAAGTAGAGAAGCCTCAAGCTTACAAGATGCTCAGGGAGTCATCAAAACCACAGAAAAGCTGCCGTTTCCTCAAGTGAGTGAGATGGCTTTCCTAAGAAAGATGCACAGAATTCAGCTGAAAGGACCTAGTCAATGCCTAGTGTGAAACTGCCTTTTTTTTTTAGCCAGTGTTTCTTTTCTAGGAAACAATAAGCAGACAGCTGTGGAGACATCTGCCCCAATAACCAGCTGTCTGATTGTAGCAGAGCTAAGCATGCATTCTTAAAATACATGCAAATAAAGCCAGGCTCTCTTAGAGTGCAAGCTGTATTTTACTTCTCTTAGATGTAAAGTAATTAATAAAATTATTTTACAGATGTCATTAAGTTGATCACTTTAGGGCCTTGCAGATACTATGTAGCCACTTCATAAAAAAGTGCAGTTATCCTACAGTCACAATCCACCTAAGATACTATCTTGAAAAATCTATTAGTGCAAGAATCACAAAGTCAGCTATTGATTGTGCTGCTACAACAGAAGCAACTTCTAAGTTCTTCACTCTTCCTCTCCATTCTTTTACCTTCCAACCCAAAAGCCATTAAAAAAAATTAAGTCAGAAACATGCAAGTATAACTTCAAAAGGGCAAATTGGTAGTGGCACAGGTGAGAAGCTTTCAGAGTACACTGATACCAATAAGAAAGAGTGATTTTTTTTTAAGCATAAACTCCAGTGCCCTTCAAAAACCCTTGGACCAACAAGTTAAGCATTGATTACAGAACTGCCCTCTGTCATTCTCCAGCCACAGACACACCACTGACAAAGGCCTGAAGGTTGAAATTCTAACTTAACTGGCAAGTTATCAGTTCAGCTATTTAACTTGATTTTTACATATTTGCATTACAGTCTGTGAAGCTGGTTAGCAGCAACTGTTAACAGCTGAGTACGTGGTACGGTGAGGGTTCCAGCCAGACTGCTCCAAGAGAAGCCAAGGGAGAAGTTGGTACCACCAGTGAGTTTAATCAAACTCCATCTCTTTCTACAGCTGCTTGGCTCCAAACACCTCCCCTGTTTCTTTGGTGCCTGGAGGAGACTCTGCCTCACTTCCCTCATATGCCAGAACAAACATACTTACAGCTGCTGTTACTCTATCAAGGGACCACACATGATTCTTAAGCAACCTTTCTCCAAAGCTTTTTAACTTCCTTAGAGTGGGTTCGGAGTAGAAACGAAGAGCAGCGATATGAGTAGTTGGAAGTCACACACAAGTCATCACTGATTAATTTTCTATTTTAGCCACGCCACTAGTAATACTGTATCACATCCTACCATGCTTTCCACCTCACGACCTTCGCAACCCTTTGCAGAATTTCCAAATTCCATTACCTATCACCCGTTAGCTGCCGTTATCTGACAATCTTATGAGTGACTTTGGAGTCCAAATTTCTGTTCAATAACTGACATCTTCGCTGTTAAGAAGGATCAGACTTCAGAGCCCTGTGACAGCTCCAACTGGGATATTTTTGCACCTGTTGCAACCTCAAAGAGACACGCAGGTCTGGGTTTTGTCTCTCAGCAGCTGGAACCTGCTTACACAATGTTTGCGAGATGCGGGCATAGAACAAAGTCACCTCAGTATTTGCCAGTTTGCTCAATCACCATCCCCCTGTACCTTTTCATTAAGGCAGAAACACAGTCCTACAGATAGGTTGATCTGTAGCAATCGATCCTACACAGGGGTTAAAAAAACAGGTACATCACAAGAAATTCTACAGATACACCTATTGTTAGAAAAGGAACTCCTTCAGATTCCACAGAGGCAATGATATACAACCTATTATTAGTTTCCTACTCCCTTTACATCACTAATGTTTCTCTTTAAGAAGTGTATGAGGTTTCAGTTTAAAACATTTCAGAAGCTACTTAGCACCTAACTCTGCCTTTGATCCACTAGAATTCCCACACCAGGATGCCAAAAAGAAGAAATCACAACTTCCTCACTGATTTGACTGTAAACAGAGCTGCTAGGGCAAGGCAAACCTAGGATTGATCTCTCCTGACTACAAAGAAAATGCTGGTAAGTACATCTCTAACACAGTAGTATCTCTGACCCTAATATAAAGCCATAATAAAATAAGATGGGTGGATACAGATGAATTGCCAGTCTGAAGCTGCCCTGCTAAAGAACTTGGTGATTTGAAGAAAAGCTCTAGTAACACTAGAACAGCAGTGCTGTTGAGGAACCTAAATGAGAGTGAGACAGGAAATGTAGGAAGATGAAGTTGTGCCTTCAGGCCTAAGCCATCCCTTCAATGAATAGGGCTAGTAAAAATGCAGTGTGTATTGAATGCCATATTTTAGGCATTCAATCTGCCTCTGAGTGTGGCTTTCCTGAAGATGTCTGTAGCACCATAGAGAGCTTCAGGTGTGACCATTGGTATTTTAATTTAGATGAAGAGTGCAACTCTCCCAGTTGGCCCCTGTTACCATGTTTTGTTTCATACTACAGAGAAGACTTGGAGCTTATGAGCTGAACTCTTTCAGACTACACAGAGACCAAAGATGTGCTCTATGAAGAAATTCAGCTATTTGCTTGTAGGCATTCAGTCGACAGGATTGTACAGAGCCACCACAAAGTAAAATCCCTGCAGATACAGCACTGCAATCAGCAGGTCCATAGTACCAAAGCACAAAACCAGTCTCACTTGCTCCCCTGCTAATCAGACTACTGACTGCCACTTGCAGATCAGCTTGTTTTGGGCTGTGTGTTACTCTGTTGACATCTACTTGCAGTGCCAGCACAGAATGCGATTGCTCTGAACATCAACAACATCCAGGAAAAAGCAAAACAATTTTAATTAGTATTAAAAGCACACTGAACATATTTTTTTTAAAAAGGGAGAGCTACACAAAGCCATCATTACACTGTATCTTCACTGGCTACAGAAGGTATCTTGCAATAACCACATATACAGTATGAACCAAAAGCATGGGGTTCCAGGTTCTTTTAAGACAAGCTGCAGATAACCTGCAAATCATCTTGCATGCCATAGTCACTAGAGCAGAGCTTGCCAGAAAACACACCTAGTAGCAAAAGGTAACATGCCAGGTAATACAAATATTCTATCCTAAAGTAAGAGAAGAAAAACATGTTATAAACACTCAAGGATTAAGCCCATAGCAGAAAAATTATAAGTTCCTATCGATTGTTATTGCTCCATCAGCAGAGAGTTGCAGTGTATGTGCTATCAGCTTTGTTTAACTATGTTCAAAGATAGTTTAAACAATGTAATGGTTAAACAGGGGAAAAAAGGAGAAAAAAAAGAAAAAAAAAACAACAAAAAAGCATGCCTGCTTACATTTGATTTTGCATGTAGAAACACACACAAGCGCTGTGGAATAGCGTAGGAGAAGAAAATTAAGGACAGGGAGTACTAACAGTGCAGTGGCAATATCCATAACTCAGTCTGAGATGACACAGAGAATGGTGGAAAGTGGTCTTACATTTTCATCTCATTTCATCCCTGATGAACATAATTAAAGATACATATTTGAAAAATCGAGCAGTACCTATTTCTTAGGCATAAGCCTTAATTTGTACTGACAATTTTCTATAGAAGAGGTATCACCTGTAGTTGTTAACTTTGGAGTTAAAGATTTTTCACTGGCTGTCACTTGTCCTTGTCTGATAGCTTTGCTCTGTTCAGCCCACGAAAAAATCTCAGTCTTGAAAGGGACAGCTCATCTGGTGTTTCAGCTAAGGAATTCAGGCTCCTATTTGTCTTCCCCACCTTCCATAGCTTTGATGGAAGGGATCAGGAAATTAAAGACCAAACAAATATATCCTATTTGCCAATATTACCCATAATCTCATTTATGCACCTCTTGAAGAGCACAGGGGAAGGGAATGATTATGAAAAATGTGCCCCTATTAACTTTGCGTTTGAAAACAAATTGCTCTACAGAGTGTAAGCAAAAGCCATAAACTCTTTATTAAATGTTGAACTAACAAAAAGCATTTAGAGCCTAACTCAAATTTTTGAAATTTCTCTCAAGAGCATTGCATATAAATTAAACCTTGAAGTAGGAGGTTGGAAGTATTGTGGGAAACAGTGCTCAGAATCAGAGTATTTTTGAAGCTTCACATTAAAACTGACAAACTCAAGAATAAACAAATCTAGATGCAAACTTCAACATCCTCAAACACAAAATAAGATCCTGTAAATGTGCCTGTCAGTATTTGTGAGTGGAGAAGACACCCTGATTTAAAAAAAAAAAAAAAAAAAAAAAAAAAAAAGAGAGAGAACAAAGGAGAGAAACTACTGTTAAGCCACTTGACTGTTATTTCCTTTAGCATAAACCTCCTGTGCCTCATGTATACCAGCAGAAGCTCTCCTTAAAAGTCTTCTGTTTGTTCACAGCACTGGGCTTTAAGTCTAAACATTTAGGCTCTTAAAGTTATCTCTCAGGCCTGTTTAGAGTCTTGTAATGCTTTTCAAACAAAGATCTCAATTATTTGTTCTCATACTCAGTATGTTTGTCTGCTCCTCCTCAAAGAAGCCAGTAGTTTCTCTTTTCATTTTACTGCTGTTTTGAAAGTAATCATTTTCACTCGTCTTCAAATTCTTCCCTTTCTTTTCTCCAGCCTTGATGTTTATCAATGGGAAGCATTTAATTTTTTTTATGACTGGTGGGCCAATAACAGATTTCCCAGTAAATAAGACAAGGCCCAGTGCTGGCAAACCTTTGCTCACGTGAATAGTGACATGAGGGTCAAGAGGGCTCCTCCTTGCATGAATAGCTCCTTTATCATTAAACTGACATTTCACAATCAGGATGGAGCAACCAAGAGTAAAGTAAGGAACTGGAGAAGAGGGAAATGCCTAGATTCACTTACATTTACTGCAGTCTCCAAAACTCCTGTCTACAGCAGGGTAGGCAAAGGCACCATCACTGCAGATCTCTGCCTCATCCCCCTTCCTAAGGGGTTCCAGGACTCATGGCCACAGCAGAAATTGGCAAGGACAAGCCATAGACTTTTATCAACAGACAGAGGTGTTACTCTACTCTCAAGATTCTAATGCAAATAAATAAGGCACAGTTACATCACTATTAAAAATGTTTATTTTTGCAGATATTCCTTAGTGTTATGAGACATTTCTACTCCAAGGTAACTGTACGTAGTGAGGAGAGATTACGTCACTCTTTGTGTCAATACATGGTTGTGGCTGAGTGTCTTTGGAGGCCTACATAAACCATCCTATGAAGCATCTTAGCCACCTTTTCATTTGAGCAAACAGCTTTACCCAAAAAAAGCGTGGGCAGGCAGCAAGCAGCCCATGCCCGGTCCAGAGTGAGTCACCTTTACAATCAAGGTCTATGTAGCATTATTCCAAGAAGAGTTTAAGTACTTTCTTTACCTCTTAGAGTAGTAATAACTAAGTAACAGGATATTTAATCAAAAGCAAATAGATTCTTCACACAAAAGACTTCTAAAAGAAGTTTTTGATCTCTTATGATTGAGGAAAAAAAAAAAAAAGCTTTCTTTTTCACTTATCCTACAATACCCAGCTTGCAAGTTTCCTCAAAGTGTGTTAAACACATTTCAATAAACATTTATTGCAGTGTATTTCCACTGTTATACATTGTAACAATATTTATTACAGAAGATAAACTTTAGGGAGCATTTGACTTAATACAGCCCACTTAATCGCTTAAACTGTTGGTACAGAGATACTGGTCTGTGAGTTTAGAATCTGTGCTGGTAACCTACTTGTCCTCCTAAGACATTAAGATCACACCACAAATTAACTTCATAGCCATTCCACACAGAATTTCCATTGCACTTAGACCTAACATTAGGCTCAGATGAACACATGAGCTAACCTGGGTGGGGAACAAGGGCAGCAGAGAGATCAGTCTCTGAATAAGTCAGTCCCTTGTCACCTTTCAGGCTACTTCTGGAAAGAAAACTGATATTATTAGTTCAAAATGAACATTTCTTGTCGTCCTTGCTCTTTATTAACAACCATTTAAAATCCTATAGTTTGTGATATTTGTTGGAAAACTTTATCCAATGTATTTTAAATGGGAATATTATAAAGAATATCAGCAACGTAATAGGAAAGCTCAGTGTGGCTTGAGAGTCACAAGAAGGTCATGGAACTGCAAGCAGAGTGAGAAGGAAAGGCTCTAAGATGAAGACAAGACCTTTCAAAAAAAAAGAGACAAGAACAGAAAAAGGAGTCAAGTCACACAAAATACCAAGAAAAAGTTCAAGGAGTCCATGGAAGAGGCTAAAGGAAGAAGATCAGAGAAACAAAAAGGGGGGGGGGAGGGAGGTGGAGAGGGATTGATGTGGCACATTTTCAAATCATTCTGGATGGCAAGAGAATAAATTTGGAGGTTTATTATGAAAACAGGATGATCGGGATTTGCCAAGATAGAACAGATGTTAAAAGATCCAGCAGAACCCCACAGAAGCAACATGGACAGTTGTTGAGAAAGGACAACTAGAAAGACTATTTCTGATATACTTTATAGGTTACTGGGGATGAAATCCTGATCTCCTTACATGATTCCCAGTTGGCTACCTTTCACCCTGCCATCCTCCTCTGTAAGAAATGCCACTCCCCCTTTCCTGTCACTTTTCACATACAAGCTGAATAAGAACATGAACAAAACTACAAGTCTGGAAGAAAGCAGACAGTGAAGTTTCCAGTTACCAGTAAGAGTGAAATAAGAGCAAAGTAAGACATTTTAGCTAACCTGAGGATAAAATTATAACAGAGTATCTCTGAGGGATCATCAGACCAGAAAGACTAGACACAGTGAGCAAGGTAAGATTTGAAACAGTACAAAGGCAAAACTGAAATCACATTTATATGAGAATATCACCAGGAGCTGAAACGCACTTAAGAGGGAAGGGCCTCCACATTGTGCTGCAGAGAGATACTCAAACCAAACATTTTGATCTGGCCACAGTTTGTCTTTGTACTACTTTTTTTTTTTTCCTCTCCTCACTGCCTCTGCAGCTACTCCCATTCTACAGCATGCTCTGTCATACGTTCCATTCTAATGAACTGCCTAATAATTTTTTCGTTGCAATTTTGTATCTTAAGACAAATCTTTCTGCCATTTTAGGATTAATTGTGATAAGGATCACAGGAAAACAAACAAACAAACCAACCACCACCAAAAACCAACTAATTATTCCCTCACATCGATATAAATTTCATCCTAAACTAAGCCAGAATCTAGATTCTACATTATGTCTGCAGCAAGTTAAGCATGCTAGGCTTAATGCACATCTCAACCCAAATAAGTGTTTTCTTAAGAATGTTAAAACAGATTCGGGAAATAACCTAGAGTAAGATTTCAGTGACGTTCCAGAAGAGCAAAACCATACTTAAAAAACAGCAGGTTTTTCATTTTCCAGCATCCCTTTATAGTTCCAAGCCTCCATCCACCCATTCCACCACACACCACAAAAGACATTTAATAGTGTACTAAGATAACAATAATAATGATACTTCCACCAGAAAGTTTTGCTATCAGAAACAGACAGAAAGCAGCCACCAACTGAAGAAAGAGTTTAAACCACAAACTTTTAGGATCAAGAACTATACCCTCTTTTAACTTGCACAGTATCAATTACACCAATAGAACTAATGAGCCATTTTCCAAGTCTCCTATATTTTAGCAGTCTTTTAGGGAATTTAAAAAGAAAATAGGTTTGGGCTTTTTTTAAAAAAATACAAACCACAATGACTAGATCCAGTCAATATAAACCTTTCTCAAGTGAAGTCCCAAATGCCTCATTTTCACCACTGGAGCCCTACATATCTGGGCAGCTTATTTTTCATGGTTCCCTCTTGCTTGCCACTGCGTTCTGGTGGACACCACATCCATGAAAAAAAGCTCTAACCAAGTTTATACTGCTCTATGATTTAATTCACACTATGTATTGATAATTCGTTTCGAAGAGGCATTCTCTCAGATAAGCGAGATGGACGATATCGAGTCTTTATAGCTTAGAAAGAAGTCATTATCCTAAAGCAAAAACAGCGCAAGGGTTGCAAGCATCCCTTTCAAAGTTTAGCCTTTCCCCCAGTTACCCCGGCTGACCTCCGAGACCCGCGCTCGGACCCCCAAACATGTTTTGCAACGAGAGCAGTCAGTAACAACAACAAAAAAAGAAAAAAAGAAAAAAAAAAAAAGACTAGGGGAAGGAAATCAAGGAAATCAGACCCAACAGAAAAAGAGGATCAAGGCACTTGGCTCCCCCTTTCCTTCCTCGTAACACAACACGCACCGAGGCAGCAGAAACCACCCCAAGTGCTAAAAGCAGAGGTGCTTTCAGGGCTACCGGGCTTCAGAGCAGGCGGGAGCAGCTCCAGCCCCCCGGTCCACTCTCTCGGTCCGTGGCTCGGGATGGTTAAGAGCCCTGCCCGCGCTCCCGCTCGAGGGGCAGCTTTTAGGCAGCGGGCTCGGTGAGGATGCGGCCGCGGCCGGTTCTGGCGGGGAGAGGGGCTG
>NW_008581892.1:0-14277 GCF_000691845.1 Merops nubicus
CAGTTCCCCAGAACAAAAGCTGCTTTAACGTCCAGCCCAGCGCGGCTGCGGGGGGTAAAATCTGATCGCTGCAAAGCCTGTTTAAATAACGTTTCCTGTTGTTAGGCTCCGCTGCACGAATTTAGCCCCTTAATTAAAATTCTAGCGCAGATTTTGGCAGCTGGAAATAGAACGGTGCAATTAGGAACGCTCCAAATATAGCACTGGCGCTTTTTTTTTATCTCCGCGCTGCTCTAACATCCACTGGGAGCAGGAACGGCCTCAACTTCCACTCATGTCTCGGTGCTCAGAAGAATGAGTACAACAAGGGTGTCTGCTGAAGAGAGGGGCTGACACGGGACCCCCACCAGAGGCAGAATTCAGCTCACCCTACAAAACCATCTCAAGAAGCCATCAGCCCTCCTCCTACTGCCAGAAAAGAAACCAACCCTGAAAAAAACATGGATTTTTTTTCTTTAAAAAGAAGAGTAAATTCGTGCCTGTCTTTTTTTAGTTGTCTCTAAACGTTTTTTGGTTGTGTTTCTTTTTTTGCACTGAGGAGGGCTGAAGTTTCTTAGAAGAAGCTAAAGGGACTAGATTTCCTTGCCCTGCCTCCTCTATAGGGCCTTCAGCAGAGAGAGGGCACTAGGTAAAGGGGCAATGTGATGTAAAATTAATTAAGTCATTCAGAACATCCAACACTTACAGGTATGTGCCCTGTCTGTGCAAAGCTCATGACAAACACTGTCCAGACACAGCTTCTTTCAGGAGACTCTCTGTTTCCTCTATATAAGTGCAACGTGCTTTCAGTGATTAAATGATAGAAATTTCATGAGCCAACATGTTTAAAACAAGGAGTAAAGCGCAGAGAGGTAATGGCAGAGCAGTGTGTGTCTGCTTAATTACAATCTTAACATCACGAGGGTGGGCTGGGGGCAAAAGAGTGTGAGCAAATTGCTGGCCTCACAGCCACACACTCTGGGAAATTAGTTGAGGTAAGTCAAGGGCAGTTATGGTTTTAGTTACCATGGATTATCAGTCTAAGAGCTGGTCTAGTCACAACCATTTTGGAGAAATTAGACTTAAGGAAACATTATCTATATAACATATCAACAGAAAAAATAAAAGTAGCAATATTAACTCGGAGGTTCCTGAGATTTGTTTTCCTCATACAGAGATAGGCAGTGACTGGAGTGAATATTGTGAATTTTGTGCCTTCCTGACAACACCACCATTTTCTAATGGCATCTTTTATTTTCCTGTTCTATTGCCATTCCCAGGAAGCGCACACCGACTCTAATCGCTCGCTTTTCATCACCGTTTTTAATCCCTGCCATAAAAGTTCTGTTGGTAAACAAGCCCCCACTCTCCCTAGGGTGAATCGGTGTCTGAAGGGGGCCTGGGAGCTCCAAAACCAGCGCCCTTGCCATCTGCTGGGCATGCAGCAGGACAGCAGGAGCCCTTCCAGCCGGAGGGGCGGGGGGGTTTGCTCCCCCGAGAGCGGGACCGCCGCAAACCGGGAGCGCTGCTGCCAAAACACGGTGTCAAAGGGGTGATGAAAGCGGGAGTGTAAGCCCTGGGAAAGGGGAGAGAACTCAAGTCATAAACTCCCCTGATTTGCAACATATGGGCGTCGTTAAAAAAAAAAGGTTGAAAGGTAATTAAAGAAGCTATAACGGCAATAAATTGCATTTATCTTGTAATAAAAATTTAGGTGTTGGTTCCTCCTGTATCAGTCGTTTTTTTCTGATTCCCACCCTCTTCCCTCTGTTGAGTTACTCTGCCATAAGATCCTTCTTGAAGGAAGTTGTTTCTTCTTCCTTTATCACTTCAATCTTATTTTTCATCGTTTCTCTCCTCCTGTGTCTTAATTTCTATTTTTTTTTTGTGAGGGTAAATTTGGCAAGTGGATAAACCCGATTCCTTCATATTTTTTTTCATGTATTTATTTTCTGAGGAAAAAGAGAAGGTTACGTTCAGACTGACTTCTAGCTCAATAGCTGAACTTCAGAGATAACTAAGAGGTAAAACAACAACAGTTTCAAAACCATACAAGATAATTTCAGGGAGAGGAACAATCAGTTTTCTGTGTCTGTTGTGGACAGGACATGGATATTTTGGTCTCCTAGCTGCTCATCTCTTTTGAAGTGCTGTCTGGAAATCGACGTGTCACCCAAATAATACTCAGCAGAGCCTCTGCACCGCTGTAATCTTCCTGCTGCATTAAAAATACACTTCAGAAATGCAGTTTGGGAAGAGCATGGAGAAAAGAGAAGAAAACCTTCCTCTGATTGTAGATTGCTCTCCTCCCCCGAGGCAGCTGCTGTCTGAAATTGTTTTCAAAGAGCCTTCTCCTCACCTCTGTGCTGAAGGAGCCGACAGAAAAACCTGGCACGAGCTTGAGGGGAAAAGAAGCAATCCCTGTTTTGGAGTGGACTGGGTGATGAAGATGTAGTTATAAAATAATAACCATTCGGCTCTAACTTTCAATTTTGTCCTTATTAAGTTGCTCAGCCAGGTGTTGAAGCCAGTAGCATTTGCTTTTCCTCCGTTGGAAGGCAATCTGGAGTGCAGCGTGACTGAAGAGCAGCCCCTGATGGGCTCTCCTGTGAGGATCCCCCTCAAAACACAGTTTTTCCCCCTTGTAGTTCAGCTAATTTGTTGCTCCATCTCAACAAGGTACATAAGGAAACCAAAATGTTCTCTCTTCCCTCTCAACAACTGGTCTTTTTTACAGAATAAGCACTGATTTTTTGTGTGTGTTTGAAAGGATTGAAGGGAAAAGGAATTCTACAAGTTACAAATCCTGTTTTCTCCCACTGAGTACTTCAGTTTTATAGATGTTAGGTTTTGTAATTAACAGTGAATATTATGAGGCCTCTACGATCATAATGGCTTTCAGTTGTGATATTTAGCAGGTTTTTTCTATGGTTGGCTCTCCCTCTGTGTCTTTATATTTGGTGCCTAAGTGCCTGCAAGGAAATCATTATTTTCTGTTAGATGTGTAATCACAGACCTCACAAGGAAATTTGCTGTTTTCCAAACAGTGCAGAACTAACCTCATTACCACCCTGACACACCAGACACACTTCTCAGCTCTGAAGTCCCATCTTCTTAAAAGTCCCAAGCCTACATTCCCTTTGGAAAGGATTATTTTCAGATAATAACACAGCCTGATGTACTCTTCCCCGCTTCCCCCCGGAGCCTGTCTTGCTGAGTGTGACAGGTTATGGGCAGCAGGGCAAGCTGCACAGAAATCCACGTGGTGCCTGCAGAGGAAGGATTCTCCCACTGACTGGCTCTGCTTTCCTTGTGGGCAGCTTCCTCTGAAGGCAGCACCAATGTACAGGGAGGTTCTGAGGTTCTGCCCAGGGGGGTCTGGTGCTTTTGCTTCTCTGTAGAGCTGCCACCTCACCTCAGGCTCAGGGAAGTCAACAGGAGCACCTCCAAAAATGATCTGGCAGCTGTTCAGCAGGTTTCTTCCAACAACTTTGAAATTGTTAGGGTACCAGAGATGCTAGAAGAGACTAGGGCACCAGTGTTAGAGTGCTGAGGAAAAACAATTAGACACTGAGTCAACTGCAGGTGACTCCTCCAGCATCTGGGCTGGATGAGTCTACATCTGTAGCTAAATATTTCAAGCCTTTCCCAACTGCTGCTTCTGCTCAGTGTTCATTAGGTGTCACCATAAAACGTGTCACCTGAGTGTTCAGTCACACAAGTAGGTGAGTGAAGAAGAAAATTAAATTTCTCCCTGCAAGGGAGACTTCTAATGAGGTATTGGTCTTGTGTTGAAAGCTAATTGCTAATTGCTTTCAACACAAGAGGAATATTTGTCTCGTTAGACTTGCTGAAGACCTGAGTTCAGTTTCCACAGGCTCTGTGGTCTCAGTAACACGATCTCACCACACCCACACAAAGCAACGTGAACACACCTCTGGTGTCTCACAGCCACGTGTGCTCAAGGGCAGGCTCTCAGTCTCAATAAACAGGCATTGAGTGTTTAGCACAGAAGGTCCTTTTGGTCAAGGTCTTCAGCACTGGCTGCAATATGTAACGTGCACTCTGTAATTTACAGGGAGAAATGACAAAATCAGTATTTAGAGAGTGTTCCTCATTCCTTTCTGTCTTCTGAAAGGCTGGAGCAAGACTTAGAAAAATGGGAAAATGGAGTTTTAAGAGACAGGACATGCAGGTGGTGTGATCACTGGTGTCACCTGGGAGCTGCCAACAGGATCCTTCCTTAAAATTAGGGAGACTGTTTCCCCTGCATGTGACCAAAGGGCACGTACAGACCTGCACTGTCCCTGGCTGACTGTCCTGCAGAGCACTAGCTGGTTAACAAGCCATGGTCTGCTGGCTGGGATAGCTGCAGAAGTGTGTGTATGAACCCTCTGAGGCATCTCAAACTTCTCTGCAAGGCTGCACTTGGAAAGAAAGAATGCTAGAAAAAAAGGGATTAATTGAATCAGGTGAAAATGAAATAAGGCAGGTGAGAAAAACTAGTTTCCATCAGCTTGGTATGTGAAGTGTTCAGATTAGGAAAACTGTCTGAAAGCAATGACTTGCTGCTGAAGGTGTGGGTTTAGCTGAAGCTCTAGTAAGGAGTTTGTGTAACACAGAGGCAGAACCTACCTGTATAACAGATATCCTCACGTGGCTGTTTCAGGTCACTTCTGGCAGAGCTTCTCCTGCTGCCTGCAGCACTGTGTAGCACTTGCTGGCACCTGAGTGTGACTGGACAGGTTTCCCCTGCAGGAAATCAGCCCTGCAGCTACAGTCAGAACATAAAAACAAGTTATTTATCCCTGGTTTAAGAGAAAAACCTTAATTTTGTATGACCCGTAAATACAGCTGTTGAAACAGATTGTCAGAACCAGAGAGGAGTTTGGTTCCTGTCAGTGCAGAGCTCAGCACAGCTCCCTGTGTTGTGTGGAGTGAGGGTTTCACCCTGGGGATGCCCTTCCAAGCTGTGATTCCAGGATTACAGGTCTCCAGATCAGCTTCTAATTGTACCAGGCATTTTCTCTGATTAAACCATTTTTATGTGTACATAAACTGTTCTGACTGATGGTGTTGATCCAGGGTAAGAGATTCCTGCCCTCAGCCTTTGCTACAACTCCTCTTTTTTCCCCCTTCCACTATTTTTCTCACCACCCCCTCCCTCAGTTTTGTAAGATTGTTTAAAGCAAACAAATGCTCTCAAGTATGAAAAACCCCACACTGTTTAATATTACTGCCTTGTTATTCAGTTGGGAAGTGGAGATATGGAGAGATGAAGTGACTTGCCTGGGTGTATTGGGTTTGTGTGGCAGGGGTTTGGTAGCTGGAGGGCTGCAGGGGTGGCTCCTTCAAGAAGCTTCTAGAAGCTGCCCCAGCTCCAAGTCAGACCCCAGCGTGGCCAAGGCCAAGCCCATCAGCAGTGGTGGTAACACCTCTAAGATAACATATTTAACAAAGGGAAAGACCTGCAGAGCTGAGCCCAGGGAGGAGGGAAGGTGTTTTTAAGATTTGATAGTCTTTCTCATTCTCCTACTCTGATTTGATTTGTAACAAATTAAATTGATGGTTTTTTCCCTGAGTGGAGTCAGTTTTGCCTGTGCCCATAGCTGGTGAGTGACCCCTCCCCATCCCTGTCTCCACCCAGGAGCCTTTCCTTGTATTTTCCCCTCCCCACCCCACGGGGAGGAGTGAGCGAGCGGCTGCGTGGGGATTTGTTGCTGGCTGGGCTTAAAACCACGACGCAGAGGAAAGGAGGAAGGATGCAGGAAGAAAATTTAGTTCCTCTGAGTCACTGTTCAGCATCTTAAATAGAAACCTTCTTTGTTCTGACTTCACCTCACCTCTGAGTGTTGCCCGATTCCTCTCCCAGACTGCATCCCTCCCGATTTCCAAGGGTGGCTTGTCACACAGGACAGGCACGGAGGAGATTCAGGGGTTGCTCTGGGCTTTGCATCTCTGGAGCTTTTCTCCATTGGTACAGTGAAAATGATGTCCTGGAGTCACAGCTTTCCCTTCATCACTGAGGATTTTTTTCCCCCTGTATCATATTTGTTCAGGGCACTGTTTGTGAGCTCATACCTGGCAAGCTTTGTCTGCCTGCTTTGTGCAGAGATGTCAGGGGTAATTCTGAAGGCTCAGCATGATTTCCAGTTGGCAGCTGCCACGTTGGTCTTTAGGACTTAACATCCCGTCCACAAAATGGGGTGCAGTTAGTTGTGTTTAAAAAGTTCCTGGGCTTATTGCCTCTGGATGCACAAATAAAAGGTTTTAGCCAAATGCAAATATGCACTGAATTCATGTCCACTGATGAAAACCCTTCTTGAGCAACCTCAACTAACATATTAAACCCTCCCACATCTTTAAATTCCTCCATGCTCTTCCTCAAAGTCTGGAGAAAATGATGCTCTGCTGTGTGAGCCACGGGTGAGAACACCCAGGAGCTGGCAGCCCAGAGGCAGCAAGTCCTCTGCTGGGTTTTTGCTACATGCTATAAAATATATTCACAATTAACAATAAATTAAATGAACAAACAAACAAACTATGCTCAGAACCTAAAGTTTACTAGATTTCTAAACTAAGCCCCATAAACTCCTGTATGAATGGCCAGAAGGGGTGTTGTGGTTCAACCATGGTGAGCAGCTCAGCACCACAGAGCCGCTCACTCACTCCCCCCAGGCAGGATTAGAGATAGAATCAGAAAGGTAAAAATAGGAAAACTGGTGCACTGAGAGAAAGAGAGATTATTTTTTTAATTTTTTTTTAAGGGGGAGGACAAAGTACAAAGTGCTGCTCAGAAGTAACTAAAACATCCCAGAGTTATCAACAGTTTCCAGCAGAGATGCACAAGACAGCCCAGTACCAGCTACTGGGGAAGAAAGGAACTCTGTTATAGCCAAAACCAGTACAAGGGGAGACTACCCAGCTGATGTGGAGAGCTCTGCAGAGCTCTAGAGCTAGTCTTAACATGGTAATAGTCCATTTTAAAAAATGCATCACATGGACTGTCACCCAACAATGGTGGAATGCTGTTGCTGATAAAGTAGTAACTGAAAAGTCCAAGGCAAAATTTTACCAACGGCAAGAACTTGAAGAAATTCCAAATGTAACAGAAAAAAAATAAAACAAAACAGGGTTTTAAGCAAAGGGGGAGAGTCCTCCAGAGGTTTGACTTCAGCAGACTCATGCAATAAGGAGCACACCCAGGATTTGTTCTCCCTCACTACAGCCAAAAAAAAGTGCAGCTTCCTCAGCTAACTCTTTAAAACAGGGCTTTAAGCAAAGGGGGAGGGTCCTCCAGAGGTTTGGCTTCAGCAGACTCGTGCAGTAAGGAGCACACCCAGGATTCGTTCTCCCTCACTACGGCCAAAAGTGCAGCTTCCTCAGCTAACTCTTCTCCCTGTCCTTTCATTTGCAGTTCCTCTGAACTTCCCTGAGCTGGATGTGGCTTGAGAGATGGTGTGATAAAAAATATCAGAAGCTGTTGTTAAATTAAGAGCTTCAGGATAAAATCCCTTCATTAGAAATGACTTAAGAATTAAACATTGAGCAGAAACAGATCACTTTCCAAACCCAGTATTACCTGAGAGCACCATGCAAGGACTGCTGCTTTCGGTGTATTTGCTGAGTGACTGCTCAGGGAGCTGTTCCCAGCAGTGAAGTGACCCCATTTTTAGATGAAGTGACCCCGTTTTTAGATGAAGTGACCCCGTTTTTAGATGACACAGCATTCTGGAGTGCCAGGCAACCAGGAAATTTCAAAGGCATCTAGACAGGGATAGGTATGGTTTTGGTGGGTAAGAAACACCCCACGTGAGAGCAATTCCAGCTGAGCTGTATGCCAGACTCTTAGATGCCAATAACCATTCTGGAGGCCAACATGACAACCCTGGTGGACAGATCAATAAGCCCACAACCCCTGTGCCATCAGCAGGGGGAATTCACACTGGATACCTGTTCCCTTTCCTCTTGGTTGTGAGATGGAGCCTGGGCAATGCAGAGGGGGTTTTTTTTGGCTCTGCTGCAATACACCTTTTGCCTGAGTGAATGTAGGTGAGCTGTATGAACACCAAGCTGTCCTCCTCCCTCTCTTCTCTCCTGCTTGTTGGCAATGTGTCTCCCTGTTGCTTGAACCAATCAGTGGGTGTCTGGCACTGCAGAGCCTCCCAAAGGCTCCTCGCTGCCCATGCTGATTCTCCTTCACCACTCTTACATAACCTCCTCCTCCTGGATGAGTTATTCTTCCATTTTATGCTGTTCTAGCATGAAATTACAAAGCCCCACGCTGCAAATTAGATTTCTGTAGGGATATCAGGTGTATCAAGAAAGGCAATTCTGAGCGACCTCCACAACCTGCCCTTTTTAACTGGCTCCTGAATGAGGCCAGGCACTAATCTTAGGGAAAACAGGGAGAGAAGGCAGCAGGGGCAGGAAAGACTGTGGGGTGTTCTGCGTTGTGAGGTTGGAGCTTGTTAGCCTTGTTTTCAGCATGCAAAGCCCTCACTACTTCTGACCAGCCTGGGACATGCAGCAGCTCTACTAACATATCTTTGAACTGTGTCCCTTTAAGGCAACTGCACTAGGAAGCAAAAAGGGTGGGGGAAAAGAGGAGGAGATTGAGAGGTGTCCAGTGAATCTCTGTGGAAGGAAGACCCTGGCAGGAGGACATGAGGTCACGTCCCAGCTTATTTTAACCCGCCCAGGAGTCATTCATCACAGCTAAGGCTCACTAAGGCAGCACTCCAGAGACCCAGAGGAGAGGAGGAGAGTGGTAATCCCTGGGAAACCCTGCTGGTGACTCCTCACGTGGCTTCAGGCTGCCTCTTGAAGACTCCCTGTGGCTGTTGCAGAAGTGCAGCCTCCCTGCCTGCGTTGCATATTGATGCAGGAGAGAAAGACACACTCCTGTGGGCAGCAGTGGGGGAATATTACAGTTTGAGGAGGAAAAAAAGGTTCAGCCTTTGAAACCCAAAGAAGGTACCTTGGACCACTGTGCCTTGTCATAAAACTGGAAAAAAAATATCTCCATTCAGTAGCAATTCATCTGTTGGTACTGCTGGAATGGAAGTCCAAAATCCTGAATTCCTACTTGAAAGGAAGTTGGAAAGTCAGAGATTTACACCAGAGTCGAAGAGGACCTCTTGTATTTAGGGGAGTATTTGGAAGGTTTTGGAGGAGGGTGCTATAAAATGCACAGAAGAAAAATGCTGTGTTGAGTAACATGGAAATACTCTGTAAGAGGTGAAAGCATAAAGTCCTTGTAGGTTTTAAACTCATTCTTGAGTCAACAAAATGAACACTGATGTCAAAAAGAAGTTGTTGAAGGGAGGAAACAAAGATTTGGCTCTAAGTTAATGTCATGCTCCCCTTGCTCTGGACTTCTAAGCACCAAGTGAACTAATCAACAGGCTGGGAAATGCTACAGAGATTGAGGATTCCTGAAAAAAATCACGCTGTATTTATGACACTCAGACAGTGTATTTTCCCTAAACTGATTAGTTTTACAGTATTTCAGACTTGTCATGCACAGAAGTTGGAAGTGTTGAGGGTCCTTTTCTCCCTGCAGACCCCTGTGTGCCCTACCCCACCCCTCAGTGCTTGGTGAAGCACTCACAGAGCAGCAGGAGGGAGAATCAAAGAGGAAATCGTGTTGCATTAATTTCCCTTTTACCCTGCTCCACACCTGACCCACGCCATCAGGGAGCCATTAAAAGCTGCTGTTTCTCCCCATCCCATTCAAATTCTCACTCTCATTTTGTTGGTCTGAAAATTGGTGTTTTAAAAGCTTCCCAGTGTGTGAGTGCACATGTGTGAGTGTGAATGTGAGTGTGAGTGTGCACATGCACTCACAGGCATATATGTGCCTTTGTTTTTTCAGTCAAGTGATATCACAAAAAAAATGTTTTCATTTTGGGCAGGTTCCAGTCCATGTCTTTTAACAAAATTCTCCACCTCAGTGCTTCTCAGAACATCTCTGATGGTTTCTAATTGACTGACATCCTCCCCAAGCCCCTCATCAACTTAACTGTTCAAATTGCTAACTCTTAATAATTCCTGTCTCCAGCAGACCCACTGCAGAGCTTGAGACCCCTCTGTTGCCTCTGCAGCAGAACACCTCTGGTTGCACACCCATCCCGTGCTGGATGAGGGCATTTATCAGCCTGGCAGGAGAGGCTCCTCTCCATGCAGTGAGATGATTAATGGCTTTGTTTCCACCACTGCTCTCCAGAAGGGCCTCTCACGGGGCCATTTCCTCCCCTCACTTCCATCTTACACGGGTGCAGTTCCACTTGTTCCTGCACGTGGAGAGCAGCGTGAGCACAAGGGGCTGTGCCTCCAAGGGTCTGTGGAGAAGATGCTGAGAAACATCTGGAGCTGCATGGCAGATTGCCTTCGTGCCTTTGACAAAGTCCAGATGTCTGCACTCGGAGGGAGGTTTGAAGGGGAAGCAGATGCAGGCTGACCTGTCTTCAGACAAAAGCCTGGATTTCAGAGTGGCCCGATGCGTGCTCTGCCGGGACTTCAGGGCTGAAGATGCTCAAACAAGCGAGGCGTGACCCTGGTGTGCGTCAGCTGAACTGTGCTAATTGCTCTTACCCGGGGGTATTTTGGAAACGGCTCATCTGTCAGAGCAGTTCAGCCCTTGGAGTGTTCTGCATTCCAGCTTTCTAGACAAAGCTCCCCTGCAGAGGCAGCTTGTTGAGTGCTTCACCTCAAAATTTCCTGGATGGAAGTGCTCGTATCTATGGTGGGACACCTGCAGCTAGCGAGTGATACTGGGTGTCCCCTGCAAGAGCCCCTCCTGCCTGTGCCTGCAGAGCAGAGAGATCAGCCACCCCTGCCTGATGCAGCCAGGCACAGACCAACACCATCCACGCTCAGACAGGGCCTGGCTGGTCTGCAGCAGGTAACCAGGGGAGTGCTGCAGGGCTGGATCCCTTCCCAAGTGCAGCCCGGTAATTAGAGCATGAGGAGTGTGGTCAGGAGTCTATGTCTGAACCACAAACGTCCTGTCAACCACCTTACTGAAACCTTCTGGGTCCTGGCTTCCTTGTTGGTGAAGCTGCAGCTGAGATTCCCACCCTGGGGTGCTGCAGTCAGCCCGTGTTCACAGGGTGCTTTGTGACCCTGCAGGGGGGGTTACTGGCTGCAGCAGGCGTGGGGTTGGTGTAGGACACCACACGGGAGTTTTCCACCAGTGTGTCCTGGGGATAGGGGGTACTAAAAATTCCTGAGCAGCCTGGGTGAGCAGTCCCAGTGCCTCTGGAGCTATGGATAGCACCCAGGCTGTCTGCACTGCAGGAGCAGCCTCACCCCCACGGCTCAGAGCGGGGAGCCACGGGCACAGCAACGGCCCCGGGCTGGCAGAGGAGGAGGAGGAGGGGGAATGTCCCCATGGAAGAGGTTGGTGCAGGGGCCCTGGAGTCAGGAGAAGGGGAGAAGCCAGGAGTGGAGGGGACTGAGCGCTGGGGGGAGATGGGCACAATGCCAGCAGGCAGAGGGGTGGGCACAGAGCTGCCCAGCAGGGCCAGGAGACACTGCTGCTGGTGGAAGCCCAGGAGACACTGCTGCTGGTGAGAGCCCAGGAGACACTGCTGCTGGTGAGAGCCCAGGAGACACTGCTGCTGGTGGAAGGCCACTAGATACCTTGTTGCTGGCCCAGCTCATCAGACGCAGTGTTGCTGATTAAAGGCCAGTAGATACATTGTTGCTGGTCAAGTGCAGTAGATAATGTTGTGGCTGCTGGAATCTCAGCAGTTACATTGTTGCTGATGAGAAACCAGTAGATACCTTGTTGCAGCTCAAGTGCCTGTAGATACCTTGTTGCCACTCAAGGGTCTCTGGAGACATTGTTGCTGCCTAATGAGCAGTAGATACCTTGTAGCTGCCCAAGGGTCTCTGGACACCTCCTTGCCTCCCAAATTCCCCCAGCCCTGCTGTAACTGGTCCCAGTCTCTGCCCTGTCAATGTTCTCCCCCTTGTCCCCACGGCCTGGGAGTGTCTGGTGCCAGGCTGGGAGCAGGACTGGGATCCACTCGGGATCTGCTCTCTGTGCTCACCAGGAGAAGGGTCCAGTTCTGGGGCAATGCTCCCTGAAAAAACATTTTCCTTCTTGTGAAAAACAAGCTTAGAAACAAACCCAGGAAAACGAGGGCAGAACTGAGCTTCACATCTCCACTCCAGCAGCTGAGGAAGACAGCAAACATGATTTTGTAGCCCCGATGACTTCATATGTGAACTGCAAAGTTCCCAGTGAGGCCCAGAACTAAGGCCCCTGTGTGGAACTAAACTGATCCATTCCCAAGTAACACTTCTAAATCATATTATACAGGAGTAATTGGAGCAGAATTTGGTCCTCAATCAATCAGATGTTTCATGAAAATGCACAGACATAGATTAGGAACTAGATCAAAATCTGGTAAAGTCACTGAGGGAAAAAGCAGTGAGTGAAAGCAAGCACACCTTTAACACCTGATAAGCTCTGAGCTGTGGCTGTGGAGCTACTGCTTGTGGGCTAAAGAGTGTCACTGAGCTTCCAAAATACACTTAACTTTGCAAGCCCAGCCCAACCATCAGGGCCTGCAAGTGCAGGAGGACATGAAGGATAGCTGCTTGTCCAGTGAAGCCCGTGGGTGGTGCCACAGGGGAGATCTGCTGCTTGGCCTGGGGTGACAGAGCCCTCAGAGCTGCCAGCCCTGCTCTCTGCCTCGCTCAGCCTCAGGTGCTGCTGAGGCCCCGTTGCTGGGAGGATGTTTCCCCATTTGTGTTAATTTGTAATATTCAGAATACCTCCTGCACACACACAGGCTGAGGGGAGAGGGGGGCATTCCTCTCTTCTGTTCCACTGCCTCTGGAGATGCCCTGTAGCCACAGTGCCCTCAAACAAGCTCAGAGCAACAGGTTTGAACATCAGTCAGAAACTTATCCTTACAGTGTTAGGGAGCAGTCCACACAGAAGATGAACATGTGTTAGAAAACATAAGATTAGGGCTTCAAGCTCTTGGTGTTGCCATTGCATTAGCAGAAAATCTTGATTATTTCCCTTACTCTGCCAATAGAAAAGAGAAAAGAAAAGGCACATTCCTTGTAACTCCATTTTGGCCATACTCAGATTATTTCTCTAAAGACCTGATAGAATGGAGTAATGGAATCATGGAATTCTTTAGGTTAGAAAAGATCCTTAAGATCATTGAGTCCAACCATTCCCCCAGCACTGCCAGGTCCCCACTAAACCATGTCCCTCAGCCCCTCATCTCCATGGCTTTTAAATCCTGGGTTAAAACTCAGGATGTGAATTCCACTACTGCCTTGTTGTCCTAGTTTTGACTGAAGTAGAGACACATTCTCCCCAGTAGCTGTGTTTTGGATCTGTGCTGGAAACAGTGCTGATAACTCAGGGGTGTTTCAGGTGCCCTTGTGGATCTCAGCATATGTGGATACACAGAAGCCATTAGGAAAGGCTGAGGGAAGTGGGTGGTTTAGGAAGAGAAGGCAAAGAAGAGATCTCACTGCTCTCTGCAACAACCTGATGGGAAGGTGTAAAGGAAGAATCTCCCCCAGTCTCAAAGTGGGAGGCAACCACCCTGGTGTGGGGTGGTGGAAGGAGGTGGGGACACTAGGTCACTGCCTGCCAGCCACTCGAGGCTCACCTGAAAGCAGGCTGCAGTCCTGTCTCCTTTTTCTGGCAGCCATTCCCTGCAGAGGCAGAGCAAGTACTCCTTAATCTTCTGCCATTTGACTTCTATATTTCTATATTTTAAATTGCCAGGTGGGGGCTTTTGACGTGTTCACTTTCCCTTGCAGGGTATTTTCTCAGGCCCTTTTTACCTTCTGGGACCTCCTGCACTCGAGCTATTTGCAAGGTGTGCCTTACACTGCACTCAGCTCAGCTGATTCTACATCTCAGGCTTCAGGAGCCCAGATCTCAAAACACAGTGCTCAGTATCAGGACTGCAAGCAGGAATATGTGATTGTTTGATTCTGTCCCTGGTCTGTGTCTGGACCAGCTCAGATCCTTGTCCTCAACCTCTTCACACCCCTTAAAATAATTTGTTTTCTATCTGTAAAATAGGACTAATAAGAATGACTTTAAAAAGAGTATTTGGCATGAACCATCAGAAGGGTTCTCGTCATGATTAAACATCCTGAGCTAGAAACATGCTGCTACCTGCACATGCCAGCCAAATAACTAATCAATCCAGTACAAGGTTCTGCAGGATCTGTCCCCCTGAGAGATGACTCTGATGATGTGAAACATGACATCATGTAGCCTCCAATGGAAAGGGAAAGCGAGCACCA